>NC_090375.1:130439633-130691803 GCF_036365525.1 Heterodontus francisci | reverse complement strand
TGATGTGGATTGGGACCAGGGAAGCTTCATGGTAACTTTGACAAGAGGGAGCATGTGCACAGTGGGAGGGGCAATGTTTCCTCTAAGGTGTGCAGCTGTGCAGCAATCTGTAATGTACTGCACATTGAAATAAACAGGCCCTTCTTGTGAAGGTACATTGGCTTTTAATGTGTAAGTAGAGAGGGGAGAACAGGGCTTGTGAGAGATGGGAGAATGGGGCACATGCTGAGGAGTTTGACCCTGCCCCAGTATACAGAAAATTTGTTTGGGGCCATTGATGGACATGTTTTTAAAAAATTCATAAGAAAACATTTAACTTATTAAGAAACTAATGAGTGTACACTAATGAAACAATTAAATTGCTCAGTATAGTTTATTTAAATTCATTTTCAATTCACCAGAGGTGGCTCGGTAGCATCACTACTGACTGAGCTGGCTGATTCCTGAAGGGCATATCTTGCAGCAAGTGGTGAGCAAACCAACAAGAGGTTAAAAACCTACTTGACTTTGTCCATGCCAATTTACCTGTCGCAGAAGCATCTGTCCATGGCAGTATTAGTCGGAGTGACCACCACACAATGCTTGTGGAGATGAAGTCCCTTCTTCACACTGAAGACATCGTCCATCGTGTTGTGTGGCACTGCCACTGTGCTAAATGGATAGACTCAGAACAGATCTAGCAGCTCAAAACTCGGCATCCATGAGGCACTGTGGACCATTAGCAGCAGTAGAATTGTATTCAACCACAATCTGTAACCACAGGGCCCAGCATATCATGGCAAAAGTAATGTTGTCATTTATTGCAAGGTTAATGGAAAATAAAATCGAGATGTTTTGCTACAGTTGTACAGGGCATTGGTGAGAGCACATGTAGAGTATTGTGTCCAGTTTTGGTCTCCATTCTTAATGAAGGATGCAATTGCTCTGGAAGCAGTTCAGAGCAGGTTCACTGAACTGATTCCTGGGATGAGAGGGGTTATCTTATGTGGAAAAGGTTGGTCAGGTTGGGTCTGTATTCATTGGAGATTACAAGGATGAGAGGTGATCTTATTGAAACAAAAAAGATCCTGAGGGGACTTGACAGGGTAGATGTTGAAAGGATGTTTTTGCTTGTGGGAGAGACTAAAACTATGAGGCACAGTTTAAAAGTAAGGGGTCTCCCATTTAAGACAGAGATGAGAATTTTATTTTCTCTGAGGGTTGTAAGTCTTTGGAACCCTTCCCCGGAGAGTGGTGGAGGCAGGGTCATTGAATGTTTTAAAGGCAGAGGTAGACAGATTCTTGACAAACAAGGGAGTCAAAGAGTATCGGGGGTAGTCAGGAAAGTGGAGTTCCGTCCACAAACCGATCAGGCAAGACTTTATAGAATGGCGGAGCAGGATTGAAGGGCCGAATAGCCTATTCCTGCTCCAAGTTTGTATGTATCTATGTATGTTCATATCCCTCACTCTACGATTACCATCAAGCCAGGGGGCCAGCCCTGGTTCAATGAAGAGTTCAGGAGAGCCTGCAAGGAGCAGCACTAGGCATAGCTAAAAATGAGATGCCATCCTGGTGAAGCTATAAACACAGGACTGCATGCATGCTAAACAGTGGAAGGAGAATGCCAAAGACAGATTTAAGCGATCCCACAACCGGGGACGTGGTGGCGTAATGGTATCACTGGACTAGTAACCCAGAGAACCAGGGTATTACTCTGGGGACATGGGTTCGTATCCCTCCACGGCTAAAAGTGGAATGTGAATTCAATTAATAAAATCTGGAATTCAAAGCTAGTCTACTGATGGCCATGAAGCCATTGTCAATTGTTGTAAAAACCAATCTGGTTCACTAATGTCCTTTAGGGAAGGAAATCTGCTGTCCTAACCTGGTCTGGCCTACATGTGACTCCAGACCCACAGCAATGTGGTTGACGCTTAATGCCCTCTGAAATGGCCTAGCAAGCCACTCAGTTGTATCTAACCGCTACAAAGTCAATAAGGAATGAAACTGGATGGCCAATCTGGCATCGACCGAGGCACTGGAAACGACAATGGCAAACCCAGCCCTGTCGACCCTGCAAATTCCTCCTTACAAACATCTGGGGGCTTGTGCCAAAGTTGGGAGAGCTGTCCCACAGACTAGTCAAGCAACAGCCTGACATAGTCATACTCACAGAATCATACCTTACAGGCAATTTCCCAGACCCCACCATCACCATCCCCGGGTATTTCCTGTCCCACCGGCAGGACCGACCTAGCAGAGGTGGCGGCAAAGTGGTATACAGTCAGGAGAGATTTGCCTTAGGAGTCCTCAACTTCGACTACGGACCCCTTGAAGTCTCATGGCATCAGGTCAAACATGGGCAAGGAAACCTCCTGCTGATTACCACCTACCGCCCTCCCTCAGCTGATGAATCAGTACTCCTCCATATTAAACAGCACTTGGAGGAAGCACTGAGAGTGGCAAGGGTGCAAAATGTACTCTGGGTGGAGGACTTCAATGTCCATCACCAAGAGTGGCTCAGTAGCACCACTACTGATTGAACTGGCCGAGTCCTAAAGGACATAGCTGCCAGACTGGGTCAGCGGCAGGTGATGAGGGAACCAACAAGAGGGAAAAATATACTTGACCTCATCCTCACCAATCTGCTTGCCGCAGTTGCATCTGTCCATGACAGTATTGTAGGAGTGACAACCGCACAATCCTTGTGGAGACAAAGTCCCGTCTTCACATTGAGGATAGTCTCCATCATGTTGTGTGGCACTACCACAGTGCTAAATGGTGGCTTAGGCCCAACCATCTTCAGCTGCTTCATCAATGACCTTGACCTTTCCTCCAATGTAAGGTCCGTGCTCACATTCAGGACAACGTTCAGTCTTCGGTTGATAAGTGGCAAGTAACATTTGCACCGCACAAATGCCAGGCAATGACCATCTCCAAAAAGAGAGAATTTCACCATTTCCCCTTAGTGGTAATGCCACTGAACTAGTAATCCAGAGACCTAGGCTAAAGCTCTGGGGACATGGATTCAAATCCCACCACGGCAGCTGCTGGAATTTAAATTCAATTAATAAATATCTGGAATTGAAAACTATTTTCAGTATCTAATTAAGGAAGGAAATCTGGCCTACGTGTGACTCTCGACCCATAGAAATGTGGTTGGCTCTTACTTACCCTCTGAGACTGCCTAGCAAGCCACTCAGTTGGGAAGGGAAATTAGGAATGGGCAACAAATGCTGGCCTTGCCAGTAATGCCCCCATCCCATGAAAGAATTTTTAAAAAATTCAACAGCATTACCATAGCAGAATCCACCACCATCAATATCCTGAGGGTTACCATTGACCAGAAACTTAACCGGACCAGCCATATAAATACTGTGGCTACAAGAGCAGGTCAGAGGCTGGGAATTCTGCGGTGAATACTCTCACTGCCCAAAGACTGTCCACCATCTACAAGGCGCAAGTCAGGAGTGTGATGAAATACTCTCCATTTGCCTGGATGAGTGCGGCTCCAATAGCACTCAAGAAGCTCAATGCCATCTAGGACGAAGCAGCTTGCTTGATCAGCACCCCATCCACCACCTTAAACATTCACTCCCTCCACCACCGACACACAGTGGCAGCAGTGTGTATTATCTACAAGGTGCACTGCAGCAACTCACCATGGCTCCTTTGACAGCACCTTCCAAACCCACAACCTCTATCACCTTGAAAGACCAGTGCAGCAGATATATGGGGACACCACCGCCTGCAAGTTCCCCTCCAAGTCACACACCATCCTGACTAGGAACTATATCACTGTTCCTTCAGTGCTGCTGGGTGAAAAATCTGGAACTCCCTCCCTAACAGCACTGGGTTTACCTACACCTGACAGACTGCAGCAGTTCAAGAAGGCAATTAGCAATGGACAATAAATGCTGGCCTTGCCAGCAATGCTCACATCCCAAGAAAGAATAGAAAAAATTAAATCAGGTTACTCACAGGTGGTGTAACTGGGCATCCTCATTAATGCTTATTTGGTCATCAGCCCATTTTCAGCTCTATCAATAAAACTCTTAAAATACCACTCTTAAATGCATCAAAGAGTACTTTTTAATGAAAAATTATTTTGTTCTATTACACAGCCCAGTTGTGCTGTTTCATGGAAGTTACTATGTCTTCTCAGTTCTCTCAGAGGGTCGTGAGTCTTTGGAATGCTCTTCCTCAAAAGGCGGTGGAAGCCAAGTCTTTGAATATTTTTTTAAGGCAGAGGTAGATAGATGCTTGATAAGCAAGGGGGTGAAAGGTTATCAGGGGTAGGTGGGAATGTGGAGTTGAGTTTACAATCAGATCAGCCATGACCTTACTGAATGGCGGAGCAGGTTCGAGGGCCTGAGTGGCTGCTACTGCTCCTAATTCGTACGTTCATATGTGATTGTACGAATAAATTTTAGCGTAACCTTTAAGTGTAACTTAACAGGCGCAATTTTTCAATTGCACTGAAAGTGAAATCTCTACCTACCACCCCCCACCCCACCCCCGTGCTAAATTAGCACTGCAAGCAGCTAAGTTATCTCTTTGGATGTTATTGTGGAAATCATCATGGAAAAGGACTGTCCTGCAAAAGGCTGAAGTCCTTAAATGCTGGTGTCCACATGGTTGTACATTGTACTTAGTCTATCTGAATAGACAGCAAATTAAAATTTATTTTAAATGACTCCTGGTGTGAGCTGTTAAGTTCTAACTGTGCGCACAGCTCATTAACAGATTGATAGTGTTACTGGCAATTGGCAAACTGTCAGGTTGTGAGGGGTTGATAAGCTGTTAGATGCTGGTGAAAACTGCAACAGCCTGCTGGGTGACGACAGCTGAAACATGGTGTGATCTGCTGTGACAGCACCTTTCTGACAGATTCTCAGGCTTATAACTGGGGTAAAAGCACTGCTGAGACTGTCAAACTGCTACTCTCATACTGGCAGCTGTGTAGTTTGATCAGGAAGCTCTCAGGGTATATTGACCTCAGATCTGTGGCTTTGAAAGAATTTCGTACACTGTCACAAAATTGTTTGCAATAGTTCAGAATTAATAATACTGACCAATTAATGTTGCAATCATTGAAAAAAATATTTTACATTTTCTGAAATTTTGTAATGGAGCTCACTTTTGAAGTATGGCACAAAGCATTGCAATGCCAATTTGCTGAGCCACTTAATGTTGGGATACAGTTTTGCTCATGTAATGATTGTAGCCATGTCATTATAGGGTATCACTGAGTAGATTCCAGCTTTTTCACTGGAAGGGAGAAAAAATGAGAGTCACCTCAAAATTGAACAGAAAGAAAATCACAGAAAAGGAGAAAAATTAGCTGTCAGTATTTTTCCCTGAAAAATTAGTCAAATCTAATGTTACGATATTTTGCAGCTTAATTGTATTTTTAACATAGCATATGTCAGGAAAACCCCACCTGCCAAGACTGAGGCACACACTATTTCACCACATGAACATTAAAACTTAAAATTGCAAGCCCTGACTGGAAGGACATTTGCCTAGTGCCAGACAATGTTGAAACAATGGGGACCCAGCAGTTGCTTTTCCAATACACAGAAGTGGTCAAACCAGTTTTAGTCACATGACTAGCTGGGTGGAGTTTTTGAATTTGATCTCCCAACAAAGGGATTTGAGGAGGCAAAGCCATGTGTTTACGGAGTAAAGACCTCTCCTGGGACTGAGAACATCTCTCCTGTCTGCCTGTCTTCATCTCTTCCCACGGAACTGAATCTTGTGAAAACACATGAAATGCGAGAGAACAGTTTCCTACATGAACAAGGTTATTTAAGATGAATACTGGGCCCCAACGAAACGCAAGACCATATCTTCAATCAAGGACTACAGCAAGCTCGAGAAAAGGTAACAAGATATTGCCTCAAACTGTTCTACTTATCTTTTCTCTTTTCTGTCCCTATTTTTACATGTTTATATAGCGTGTGCATGCTAACGTGGGTGCGTCATATATCCATAGGCCTGAACCGTATTAGAGTTTAAATTCAAGGTTTAATAAATTTCATCTTGCTTTAAACCAAAGAAAGCCTGTTTGTGCTCATTTCTTTGTCCTATAATTGGAAACTGTGAACAAGGATTCACAAAAAGGGGAGCTCAAAACTGTTTAAAATTGAACCCTGTTACAATAAGACCAGGTAAAGACAGCAAGAGACCCCTAGATACATTGCTCACCTGGTCGTAACAGAAATTGTGGGCTCATCCAGGATTGTTATCCATAGACAAACGAGTGAAATTGGAAGTGGTGAGCCAAATTGTTCCCAATCAAAAAAGAGCAAATTAATACAGGTTTTCTTGTGGTTGTGTGTGATTGTATACTCACATGTCTGCAACTGAAGCGAGTAGCTCTCCAAGCTAGGGTGAAGTAACTTGGGCTAAGTTAAAGGCTGCATTTGCTGACAACTAGGTGGTGCAGTACTTGCATATGCGCAAATGCAGGCTGTTCAACTGGAATGTCCATGCCTGCAACGTTCAGGCAGCTGCCAGGATTAAAGATGGCGCTGCTCAATTTATCACAGGAAATACTTTTGGCTTGCATTCTGATGAAGGGTCACTGGCCTGAAACGTTACTCTGCTTCTCTCTCCACAGATGCTGCCAGACCTGCTGAGTATTTCCAGCATTTCTTGTTTTTATTTCAGATTTCCAGCATCTGCAGCATCTTTTATTTTAATGCTTATGGCTAGATCGTTCTAGCAAACAAATCTTACATTAAGTTGAGTGGAAGCCCAGTAATCTACTATGTAGTTATAGGATACTAACTGTAATCCTCAGATGCATTTGATATTCCAGTAATCCTATTAAATACAAAAGGAATTGTATGATTGAATTTCCATTGGAAGATCGTGAATCGTTACCCCAATCGAAAATCGGGCAGAGTATAAAATGTGCTGCCAATTTGTTATTGTGATTCGTTTATATGACTGAGCAGGACTGATTTCATCCGAACGTAGCTACTAGCTCCCGCCCCACTGGCCGCTCCCCCCCCCCCCCCTCAGCAACTCGCTTTCTCCCCCTCCTCCCTACCGGCCGCTTCCCCCAGACCTCACTGCGCCCCTGCACTTCCCACTAACCGCTTGTTCCCCACTCATGCCAGTATGCTCTCTGGTCGGTCGCTCCCTGACCCCCCACCCCACTAGCTCTGGGCCGCGCCACTTCCCTCTTCTCAGCCAGTCTCACCTACATTGCCCCGCCACCCCTTGTGGCCCATCTTGCTTCTTCGGGCAGTGCCTGGTGTCAGATGAACCGTGGGAGCGAATGGCCGAGAGGAGGGAAGCGGCGTAGCCTGGAGCTAGCAGGTGGGGGGGGGGGGGGAGGGGAAGCGGTGAGGAGCGGCCGGAGAGCGGGGTGGCACGAAGCGATGAACAATTGGCCAGAGGAGTGGAAGGGAGCAGCTGAGAGGAGGAAGCATCGTGGCTTGGAGCGAGTTGCCAAGGAGGGAGAGCTCCAGTCTCCCCTCCAGCCGTGGGGGGCTGGATTCCCGATGACGCTTTATCGTGTATGCGCAAAGATGGACCTGGCGCGGATACGTGATGATGTCATGCTGTGCATGCGCCACTGTTCTGGCAAGATGTAGCTGTGCGTGTCCGCATCTTGGCACACTATGATGACGTCAGCGGGCCGGTGCATTGTTAGGAATCACTTTCTAAGTTAAAAGCACAGTCTATGGAGGAATTGAGAAAAATAGCTGAGCAGTTTGGAATCACTGTAAATGGCAAGGCAAGGAAGTCTGAACTCCTAAGACTAGTGGACAATAATTTTTCCCTTGAATCTGAAGAAGTAGAAACAGGCTTAGAAGCAAAATCTGACAGGGTAGTGTTAGCAAAGATACAATTGGAACAGAGGAAATTTGAATTAGAGGAGAGAGAGAGGCAGGAGAGGGAGAAACAATGAGCCTTCCAGAAGGAGCGGGAGGAGAAAGAAAGAGCCTTCCAAATCGAAAGTGAAGAAAAGCAAAGACAGGAGAAGGAACGAGTGAGAGAGGAGAGAGAGAAAATTCCAGAAAGAATGCAAAGGAGAGTTACGGCTGCTTGTGGTCGCTAGGGGGCGACAGAGTAACCCTGGTGAAAGCATGGCCAATATGGAGGATCAGAATTCAGGCTTGGGTACAAGATTGCTAAAACTCGCTGAACTAATTCCAAAATTCAATGAGGAAGATGTGGAAGCGTTTTTCGTGTCTTTCGAGAAACTGGCAAGGCAGCTAAAATGGCCAGCTGAAGCCTGGTCTCTTGTACTGCAAAGCAAACTAACTGGAAAAGCCCCTGAGGTCTATTCCTCGCTGCCAGATGAGAGTTCATCAAACTATGAACTGACCAAAAATGTTATCCTCGGGGCATATGAATTAGTACCCGAAGCCTACCGCCAGAAGTTTATAACACTCAAAAAGCAAGCTGATCAAACCTATCTGGAGTTTGAAAGAAGCAAGCGGCACAGTGGCGCAGTGGTTAGCACCGCAGCCTCACAGCTCCAGCGACCCGGGTTCGATTCCGGGTACAGCCTGTGTGGAGTTTGCAAGTTCTCCCTGTGTCTGCGTGGGTTTTCTCCGGGTGCTCCGGTTTCCTCCCACAAGCCAAAATACTTGCAGGTTGATAGGTAAATTGGCCATTATAAATTGTCACTAGTATAGGTAGGTGGTAGGGAAATATAGGAATAGGTGGGGATGTTTGGTAGGAATAGGTGGGGATGTTTGGTAGGAATATGGGATTAGTATAGGATTAGTATAAATGGGTGGTTGATGTTCGGCACAGACTCGGTGGGCCGAAGGGCCTGTTTCAGTGCTGTATCTCTAATCTAATCTAATCAAGCAGCTGGCTTTTGACCAGTGGCTGAGAGCTTTAAAAATACAGCTCAGCTATGAGACTCTCAGAGAAGGAATTCTGTTACAGGAATTTAAAACTCTCTCCCATTCTCAATAAAAACTCATGTCGAGGAGAAGCGGGTTCAGGGAGCCCGGCAAGCGGCAGTTCTGGCCGATGAATTTTCTTTAATCCATAAGTCGATTTCCCAGGGGAGAACCTTTCCTGATCACACCCACAAATTCGAAAGGACAAAGGGTGGGAAGGTGATAGAAGCCCAAGCGGCCCTGGAAGAGAAAGGAAAGCAGGAGACACAGGGGGCCTTCCTCCAGCAAAAAAGGAAGGTGCTGTGAGCAAGAGTGAGACCCAGAGACCTGTGTGCTTCCATTGTAACAAGGCAGGGCATTTAAAAGCTGACTGCTGGAAATTAATGGGGAAACTGGTAAGGTTCATCAGGGCACATCCGCTCAGTCAAGACGCGGGCCTGAAGGAAAACACGGAACAGGCTGTGGCTTTGACTACAGTAAGGGTGCAACCCAGGAAGCTTAGTACAGCTAGTGCAGGGAAAGTTAATAGGATTCCTGAAGGTTATCAGGGTTTTGTGTCTGAAGGGAAAGTAACTCCATATCCCTCGAATGGGGCAAGCAAGCCCATAGTGATTCTCAGGGACACAGGGACCACCAGATCCCTTTTACTGGGAAAAGGCCTGACCTTTCTCCCAGAGAGTGCAGTGAACACCAAAATGGTGGTGAATGGTATTGGAGGGCAGTGTATGTCTGTACCTGTACACTGGGTGCACCTGGAGTGCAACCTAGTTTTGGGACCGGTGACTGTAGGGATTGTCCCTAGTTTGCCTGTGGATGGGGTTGACCTGCTCCTAGGTAATGATCTGGCAGGGGTGAAGGTGGTAGTCTCCCCCAGTAGTGAAAGAAAGACCGCAGGAGGTTAGAGAGACAGGGCGATGGCAGGCGATGGTCTCCTGCAGAGTCCCTGAATGTGTAGTGGGTTGGGCCATGGTCAATCCAGCTCCCCCAGAGGAGACTGCATTGACACTGCGGACAAATGACCATGAGGTCTGCCTGGCCGAGACTTTCTTTGGAAAGTTAGGAGACACAGGGAATTAATTAAATGGACTTTCCCTAGGTGAGGCTCGACGAGCTGACCCAGTATTGCGAGGGCTAGCACAGGCTGCCCAATCTGAAAGTGAAGCAGGAGGAGTCCCTAACTGCTACTTTTTAAAGAATGAGGTACTGATGGGGAAATGGAGTTCTCCTCACAGACCTGAGGGTCAGGAGTGGACATTAATTCATTAGTTAGTGGTGACATAGAGATACCGGGGAGAAATATTAAGAAGGGCCACAAGACGACAGTGGCTGTACATGCCAGTATACAAAAGACAAAGCCCGCATAAAACAGCAGTTTGACTTGCCAAAACTCCACAAAGATGTGATGGAGTACTGCAGGAGTTGCCACATGTGCCAGGTTGAGGGGATACCCCAATCTACAGTGAAACCTGCACCCCTAAGTCCTGTACAAGTGTTAGGAAAATCCTCAAGCAGAGGGCTGGTGAACTGTAAGGGTCCCCCGCCGAGAACAAAAGGGGACAGGCAGGCACGTAGTTGGCAGAAATTTAGAAAGAGAAGGGGAAAAAGTGACCCAGAGGGCAGGTTAAAGGAAATCCGGAAAGAATCCCGGATGAAAACCCCTACTGCCCAGTCAACCAACCATAAAAATGTGAAAAGTTAGACCCTACATCCTCCTATGTAAATGCAGACTCTAGAAGCACCCCACCAGAGTTGCTAACAGCATTTACAGGAGCCTGCAGAGACAAAGAGAGACTTCTAGCGAGCAGTGAAACTGTGAGGGTGATGCCTCACCTAGTCGAAGGGCCACCGGAAAGTGCAGTTAAGTCTGCACAAATACCTGTAGGTAGGAGTGTCCCAGAGAACAGAGGAAATTAACAAAGATTTCTCCCCCACAGTCAGAGGAAAAGGGAGACCTGGGACCAAACCCAGTGCTGGAGCCCGGGACCAGAGATAAGTGAGGCGGGGTCGCTGGGGTCTGGTGGACTAACCCTGGCAATCGGGTCGGGGGGAGGGGGGGCGATGAAGGTGGGGGCTATGTTACTGAGATGAGGCCTTTGATGCCAGGGACCCTCCATGGACTAGATTGCAATGGAGAAGGCCCATACCCCCAAGCAGACAGGAAGGCCGCCTTGTTGCGCTGGACGACCTCCCCACGTGGCAGAAGCACCTTCCCCCCCGCCTGCTGCTGTTTAATTCCAGCCGTAGCAGGAAGAGGCCCTTAAGAGGCTGCTGATAGGCCACTTAAGGGCCTTAATTGGCCTCTGGGCGGGGAGGCTCCCTTTGGTTTCTCCCACCCCCCCACTTAATCCCACTTCCATGGCCTTTCATCCCCGCCTTGCATCAGAATTCTATGGCTCCCCCGCCTCCTAGCCTGTCTTTGGGAGGCCTTAAGCGTGCAAACTGTTAGATCTTGCACCAAATTCTCTTTGAGTATCGCCTTCATTTTCTTTTTGACAGTACAGGTCAAGTTGATAGGCATGAGATAGCATTTAAAGACTCTCTCAAATTCATCCAAGTGCTTAAGAAACTTATCTTGGGTTACCTCTGTTCCTGAATTTGGCACTGAAAGTCAGGTCTTGGGATGAGAACACATTGCGTTAGTGATGTTTTTGTGCACAGTGCATACATAAAAACACAATGCAGTTGTTTCTGGGGATGTAGTAAGACCAGGGAAAGTTTGTCTTTTTGTAATTCTGAATCGGTCAGAAATAATTTTTTCTGAACCACCAACTCAGATGGGTTCAGCTGTTAGGTAAAAATTGATAAATGCACCTCTGTGTGTGAGTTGGACATGCCTAATAATGCAGAGATTGCAATCTATCTTTCAACTTGGCCCATATAGTTCATTTGTGAAAACAATCTCAATTCCAGTCACAGAAACATTTGTTTTAAGAATTTTCTTTGGGGTGAGGCAGTGGTCTGTCATTTAAAAATGTAGGTTTAGTGAAGAATATTGCACATCTCTTCCACTTGAAGTGGAGCAATTTGAAAACTAGGATGAGAATTTTAACATCAAGGTGTTGCTTGGTCAGGTGCAAGTCTACGTCAGCGAGCACAGGGGTGATAGGGGAACAGGACTTGTTGCGAGACATGGGCAGCTGAGGTTTGGATGGCCTCAAGTTTACGGAGGATGTGATGTGGGAGACCAGCAAAGAGTGTATTAGAATAGTCAAGTCTAGAGGTAACAAAGGCATGAATGAGGGTTTCAGCAGCAGATGAGCAGAGATGAGTGAAGTCCGGCGAGGTTATGGAGGTGGAAATAGGCTGTTTTACTGATGGTACAAAATATGTGCTTGCAAACTCATTGGAGTCAAATGTGACACCAAAATTGTGAACAGACTGGTTTAGTCTCAGACTGTTGCCAGCAAGAAGGATGGAGTTGGTAGCTAGGGAATAGAGTTTGGAGCAAGGTCTGAAAACAATGGCTTCAGTTTTCTCAATATTTAATTGAAGGAAATTTCTGCTCTTCCAGTACTCGATGTCTGATAATTCAGCAACAGTGGAGGAGTCAAGAGAGGTGGTGGTGAGGTAAATCTGGGTGTCGTACATGTGAAAACTAATACTGTGCTTTCAGATGATGGTGCAAAGGGACAACGTATAGATGAGAAATAGGAAGGGGCCAAGGATAGATCCATTGGGGGACACAAAAGGTAACGGTACAGAAGCAGGAAGAGAAACTATTGCAAGTGATACTCTGGCTATGATTAGATAGATAAGAATGGAACTAGGTGAGAGCAGTCCCACCCGCTGGGAAGCAGAGGAGGATAGTGTGGTCAACCATGTCAAAGGCTGCAAATACTTCGAGAAAGATGAAGAGCGATAGTTTACTTTTGTCGCAGTCACATTGGATATCATTCATGACTTTGATAAGAGCCTAACTAATTTATAAACCTGTCAGCATAGTGCTTAGTTGTGATAAAAAGGGACAAATCAGAAACTAGGTTGCACTGATATGGAAATAAGGCACAAATCTAAAGCGATTGCATTTATATGTAAGTCATTTGGTCAGATCTTGTCTTCAGTCTTCTGTGTAGTTTTAGTTAACCAGTCATGGGAGGATATTATTACCTTCAAGAAGGTATAAAATCCTGACAAGCATTCTCGTGAATCTCCTACTTCCTGTAACTGAGGAAATACTCACAGAGGCATAGTGTGGCTTTAGACCTTCCAGAGGAACCTCCAACCTGGTCTTTGTTGCCTGACAAATCCAGGAAAAATGTTGAGAACAATACCAGGAATTCTTCATTGCATTCATCGACTGGACCAAAGCTTTTCCTCTCCCCTTGCCCCTTTCTCCCTTGCCCCTCTCCCCCCGCGCCCCTCCTCGCCCCCCTCTTCCCCCCCGCCCCCTCGCCCCCCTCCCCCCCCGCCCCCCTCTCCCCCCCCGCCCCCCTCTCCCCCCCCCGCCCCCCTCTCCCCCCCCCGCCCCCCTCTCCCCCCCCCGCCCCCCTCTCCCCCCCCCGCCCCCCTCTCCCCCCCCGCCCCCCTCTCCCCCCCCGCCCCCCTCTCCCCCCCCGCCCCCCTCTCCCCCCCCGCCCCCCTCTCCCCCCCGCCCCCCTCTCCCCCCCCCGCCCCCCTCTCCCCCCCCGCCCCCCTCTCCCCCCCCGCCCCCCTCTCCCCCCGCCCCCCTCTCCCCCCCGCCCCCCTCTCCCCCCCGCCCCCCTCTCCCCCCCCGCCCCCCTCTCCCCCCCGCCCCCCTCTCCCCCCCGCCCCCCTCTCCCCCTGCCCCCCTCTCCCTTCTCCCCCCCTCTCCCCCTCTCCCCCCGCCCCCCTCTCCCCCTCTCCCCCTCTCCCCCCCTCTCCCCCCGCCCCCCTCTCCCCCCCGCCCCCCTCTCCCCCCCGCCCCCCTCTCCCCCCCCGCCCCCCTCTCCCCCTCTCCCCCCCTCTCCCCCCCCCTCCCCCTCTCCCCCCCTCTCCCCCTCTCCCCTCCCGCCCCCCTCTCCCCCCCGCCCCCCTCTCCCCCCCCGCCCCCCTCTCCCCCCCCCGCCCCCCTCTCCCCCCCTCTCCCCCCTCTCCCCCCCCGCCCCCCCCGCCCCCTCTCCCCCCCCGCCCCCCTCTCTCCCCCCCATCCCCCCTCTCATCCCCCCTCTCTTCCCCCCCTCCCCCCCTCTCTCCCCCCTCACCCCTTCACCCCCTCACCCTTCAGGCTCCATCTCTCCCATCTCCCCCCCCTCTCTCCCCCTTTCCCCGCCTCCCCCACCCTCTCCCTCGCTCTCACTGGCTTTTTGGCTGCCTCCCTTTCTTTCTCTCTTTTTTTTTCCCCCTCCTTTTCTCTTTCGTGGTCCCTCTCCCTTCTCTCTTTTTCCTCTTTTTTTCTTCCTTTTCAAATTTTTTCTGCCTGTTTTCCCTCTCTTGCTTTCCTTCTCCCTCCCTTCCTCCCTCTTGCTTTCTCACTCTTTCCATTTCTGCTTCTTCCTTTGTCTTTCACTTTCTTTTCTTCCTTTTTCTCCTTTCTTTCTTGTAAGAATAGACAGTGTGTTTATACTGCTTGTGGAACTTGCCAAAGGGTAAGTTGACTCGACATTCACCATGCTTTAAACTGTGTAAGGTGACAATGCAAAACAGGATGTTGAGTTATATTACTAAATCAGTTGAGTTCAAATTTCCAACAGACATGCTGAAATCTTACAGTGCTGTCCTCAGGCTGTGCTAGCAGTTCTAATTATTGCAACATTAGTGAGTCACCCAGATCCTAGAAACAGTACAGAGTAGAACAGTGAATCTGATTTCTGGTATCAAAGGTGGTGTGACCTGATAAAATGGGGCTCAAAGAGATCTATAAGAGGGACCTTCTTTGCTTCTATTTTTACCTGTTTGATAGCCAGAGAATCTCTAGGATTGTCATCTCTTCCTGCCTATGCAGTGTTACCTCTGGAGTTCCACCCCACCGCCCCCCAAGGATTTGTCCTTAGCCCCCTCTTCTTCCTCATCTATGTGTTGCTTCTGATGACATTATTCACAAATGTGAAATCAGCTTCTAAAGGTACAACAAAGACATCCAGCACTAATTCTACATAACTCTTAACCATGTTCTCTGCCATCAGATTGCCTGTCCAACATCTACTGTTGTAGGAATTTTAAGTTTCTCCAACTAAACATTGGGAAACCTGAAGCTATCATCTTTGTCTACAAACCCCAGCAGCTTACTCCAGAATTCTCTTTGGTAGATTCCCATCTCCACACTCCATAACCTCCAGATCGTCCAAAAATTGGCTGCTTGTATCCTATTCATCAGCAGCTCCTGCTCGCCCATCACCTTTCCATTAATTCGCTGCTCCTGAAGTTTTTTTGTCCTTGTCTTTAAATCCTTCCTTAGCCTCAGACTCCTCCATCTCTGTAATCTCCTCCTGTCCTTGTCTTTCCTCGGACCCTAACCTCTTATGCATTCCCCCTTGTCTCACCACTGGTAGCCATGCTTTCAGCTGTCTGGATCGCCCAGTAAGGAATTCTGTTCCTAAATATCTTCATCTCTTTCTCCTTTTAAGACTCTCAACAAATTGCATCTTTTTAATCAAGTTTTTGACCACCCTCCTAATATCTTTTTTTTTTCATTAGGCTCTGTTTTCTACTAACTTAAAAGTGCTATATGAATGCAATTTGTCATTAACAATAGCGGAAGCAAAACCAAAACAATGTTTTTAGATATGCCAGAGCAACAGATTGTGAATGCTGAAGTTTGGACAAGCATTGTGAAGTATTGGGGATCAACAGGTGGAACAAATTGTCAAAAAGGGTGATTACGGTCACAATACTTGATGTACATCATCGGGGGCAGCCGCTCCGCCCCCTCTATTTAAATAAGCCCTACGCATAATATCGCGGGGACTCGGCGGCACTACCGTGTCGGAAGGCCGCTGCTTTCACAGTGCGCCACCACGCTGATAAAATTCAGCCCACAGTCTCCATCAGCAAGTTAAGAAGTGTTCCCATTGTGTAGGGTCTTCACATTTCGCATTATGACCTTACTAAATAAACATGGGCCACCCTTTGATTTGTATCCACCCTAGGCTTGTTTTCCAGCTTCTCAAACCAGGTGTTTTCATTCGTCTTGCTTTAAAAAAAATTAAATTCCCAAATTAAAAGTTACCTCTGGAAGATTGATACAAACCGTGAACCAGGTGATCATAACAGAAGGGCGGGTGCTGCCGCTGAGCTAAGCTGACAGTATAAACTAGAGAACTACCTTCATCTGAACCCATCTTGTGAAGGTTCTGAAGGCAATGCAAATGCCAGTTTCTGATAAGCCTCGAAGTAACAGTTACTCTACTGATGGGATAGCCAGCTCCTATTTTGTTAGCAGGAATTTAATGGCCTTATGTCATCAATCCATTTTGCAGTCGAGTATTAGTGGATATATAGCATACAGGGACTTGTTGGTTAGCTTTTCCTTGTGAAGAAATACCTTGACTTCATTCAGACCTTAGACCCTAGGTCAGGTACTGTAGATGTAAGCAATTCTGTACACAGACTTTGTTGAAAAGTGAAAGATCGCATCAACCTAATAGGCATTTGCAGAATTCAACCTAGTATCTTCAGCCCCAGTGTTATAAATAGATCCTGTAGTTTGAGTGAATTAATGATTAGAATGCCAGGAAGGTCTCTGAATCTACTGTGCCCCTGGGCTATTATCCTGCTTGGTTTGTTTCCAGCTTATTTACTACGATGCTGGAAATATTCATATTTCAGCAAGAGTTTCTCAAATCTCAAAGATAACCTTATTGCTGTAATAAACCTAAAATATCAAATTAGACAGTGAAACACAATAATATGTAAAATAAACACTGCCTATATTGATGCTGCAATCCATTTTCCTCTTTTTTGAAATTTAACTCCAACTTTACTCCTTTGTTGGTTCTGTTTATTCTACATATTCTGTCCATTTTTTGCAATGTATTCAACTTGAAAATATTTATTTTTCTTCCTTCGAACTCCTTGCTTTCCCTTCAGTTCAAAGAAAATGGACAAGTTGAAAGGCAGATTTTTCCAATCAACAAAAACCCGACATTGGCATAACCACGTTTAAATAGTAAAAGGTGTTCAGAGGGTTAAAAATGCTCATTCCTGTATTTTTTTTTTGCTGGACTTTTCCAAATTGTGTGGGTTGTTTAAACAGGTGGAAAGGGTTACAATTAGTGAAATTAGTTCTGTCATAATGAGCGTATTAACTTTTAAAAGACTACGCTCTGGCTACAGTGTCTTCCAAATGTACTGCACTTTGAAATGTTAAAGTTTATAGCCACTCTCACTATTCAGACTTGTTTCACTCAGTAGGAGAGATGGGGATGCTGTTTGAGTGAAATGTGGTAACACTCGTCAAATTTCACGGTCATGCACAAGATATTATCTGTAGCCAGTGGTTTCACTGCCTGAAACCCCCTGAGACAACGGTTCATTGCCAAAGGCACTTTCCCATCAGGAGATTAGAGAAGAGACTAAAAAGAGCCGATCTGCCTAAAATGTAGGTTGTATTGTGCATGTGGGTCACATGATATAAAACAATGGAGTAAATAGAGAAATACATTGCAAAGTAACCAAATTTAAGCCTAATTATTCAGTCTTATTTGTCTATGAAATGATGCAGTGTTGATGTTAGTACAATCAACTTGTAATTTCACCTATTGCCAGTGATTAACCCATTAGTCCCGTCAAAAAAACAAGTACATTGAAGTGAATGACTTTTTGATGAAAAAATTCTCCACCTAACTAGCTCCCCTTTAAACTTTGTAGTTTTAAACCAACTTGTACCTTTTTATCCAAAAATCAGAAAGTATTGTTCCTTGACAATTCATACAGAAAACAATTTCCTACAGTCTTCATTCTTCAAAGGGATGATTTTCTTTATGATTCGCAGCCTTCCATTTTTTTGCTCGCTGTATCTCTTCATCCAGTAGACTTGGACTATTGGCTGTGGAATACTGTTCCCTGTGATTTGGCTTTCAAGAGCTGCATTAAAGCACGGTGAGCTGGTTGATCGTTTTCTTCCCACCTTCAATTGGACCTCAAAAGTTTGCAGCACAACAAAAGGCCATTACATCGTGTTGTATCTTTGCTCGAGCAATCTAAAACTAATCCCAGTATCCCGCTGTCTCTTAATGGTTCGTAGTCTTTCATTTCTTTAAATATGTATCCAATTTTCTCTTAAGGCACAATAGTTTCTGCCTCACCCACTCCCTGTGGCAAATTATTCCCTGCTCCAAAAGTTCTCATTGTAGCTGAGTTGCTAAATCTGATAATTTGGCTAAGACCTGAATTTTAGAAGTAAACAGACTCCAATAGTCAGTCCAGTGATTTAACCCATAATCATCTCTTTTGGAAAAGTATATGCTGTACCTTTTGCTGTTTTTAAACTTGAGTTCTTTATATTTTTTTATGCTAAATTTGCCACTTTTGGCAACTGGTGTCAGCATGAAGCAGGTCCAGTTCAGAGACCTTCTAGAATGGGATGATAGAGATTGAAGTACTTTGTAATCTGTTTTAACAATGTGCCTTAACCCCAGCTTCTTAAGAGTTTCCAGCAACTGTGAAAGTTAATTTCCCACACCAGTCAGTCTGGGTGAGATTCCAGATTTTTTGTTCACTTGCACCATTTTTCTGGCAGCATTTTGCACAGGATTTTGGCTGACTAGAAACTAGGTTGAAATCATCCAGTCACATTCCTTATAGAGCAGGTACATCTGAAAGAAAGTGAATATCCCTACCCTATTAGCCAGAGTTTGGTTGGTATTCTGGATCCAGAGGTTAAAAAACTGTATCATCCAGTTCCCTCCATACAACAATTCATATTGTATGAAATTTCAAAAAGAAAATGTGCATGTTGCATTTGTTCACATTGTGCATGTGTGTGTGTAATCCCCACTAGGATTAATTCAGAGTTAATAATTGGGAGAATTTATGACAGGCAATGGGTCAGATTCTGAATGATTTCAGGCAAACTCTGGCTGCTGGTTGTCACTATAAATGTTGATGAACTTGTCAACTAAAAGTAGTAAAACAGTTATGGTTGAAAAGACCCTGTGGTGTAGAGGTTAAGGTGGAAGTTTCACAGTACTGTCCTGAGTGGGTGGTGGCAGACACTTGAGTGGATGTGTCTTATGTCTGAGGGGTTTTGTCAGTTCCCAGCAGGACTGTTTGATGGGAATGTCTTGGGGACACCCATCCCAGGGAAAGGACTGACATTTGATCTACATTTTCAGCATGTGTGCCCCTTGTCCACTAAATCACGGAATAGCATTGATAATGAAATACAATCCTGCAACTGAAGAATGACTAGATGTTAGTAAAAGTTAGAGGTGAAGACAATGGAGAGAATAAAATTTTTAAAAAGAGCTGAGTTGCAGGGGACACAGTTGTTTTGATGAGTGCTGGATATGTAGGAAATATAACTCTAATGGACCAATATAAAATGGGTTTAATCGTATAGCAGTAATGCTTTTTGCTGCTCAATATCTAAAGAACACTTTAAAAACTTGCTGCCACCTATGTTTACTATCTGGCTTGGATTGTAGAATTTAGCACAGCCATTTGAAAATTTGAAAAAGACCTAGTTAATTAAGGAGGGTTTTTCCAAAGACGAATGCCGTTTGTATACTTCAGAGGTGCTACTTAATAAGGATTAGCAGCATGCTACTTCCATAAAAGAGATGCTTCCAGGAATAATTGCAATTTAGTAATTCCTGGAATGCTTTATCCCAACTAATATCTTGAATAAATATTGCTGCTGAAGGGAGATTGGTCCATAAACAATCATGCTCCAATTCATTGTGGTGTGAGCTGATAGAGAGTTGGAAGGTTTGCACCCAAGACATCTTAGCCTGATATCAAGTATCAAGCAGAGTTCAGGCACATTGCCACAAAGAGGAATGAAAGAAAATGACTCATCCATTAATATGTTGCATGTAGTAGAAATACTACCTTTGGGCTCACCAGCTCCAGGCTGGAGAGGGACAATTAGATCAGTTTCCCACTCCTAATTGCTGTTCAGTGTTCTCTGTGGAAAATGCACTTTTGTGGATGTCAAGTGAGGATGAATCTGGATGTTTTTCTGATCTACCCAAGGTCAAATAGTTTGTTGACACTCTAGCCAGACTTGCAAAAGGGGACTGGGCACTTGATTACGATACCAAAGGGTACTCATCACACGGGGTACTGTGTTCAATGCCTTCAGGAGAGGAGGAGAAGGAGAAAAATTGTTGAGAAAAGGAAGGAGAAGGGGTAGTAATGTCTGAATATATAAAAACTAGTGGACTTCTAAGCACGTTTGTGAGCTTTTGCAATCAAAGATTTCTGTTTGATTACAACATCCACTTAGTTTATTTT
Source organism: Heterodontus francisci (assembly GCF_036365525.1). NCBI lineage: Eukaryota > Metazoa > Chordata > Chondrichthyes > Heterodontiformes > Heterodontidae > Heterodontus > Heterodontus francisci. Next base: position 130,671,590 of record NC_090375.1, on the reverse strand, counting down.
ACTTTTCGTACATAAGGCAGAGCGTCTAACCTTTGTGTATACACTGTAATGAGTTCAGATAATTTGTCCTTGAATATCCATTATTCAGTAATACCAACTATTTTGAATAATTCAGTCATGATTTGTGCTTAAAAAGACTGAATTATCCAATAATTTATATTAAATTTCCACTTCTGTTATTTAAATTTCTTCATGCTAAAATACTTGAAATTCAAATTAAGCAATTTTGAATTCAGAGTTGATTATATAACAAGTTTGACCGACAGGAAGAAAACAAAGAAGGGTTACAGGAAGAATGTGTAGCGTCTGCGTACAGTTCTTATGCAAGGCTTTTAGTATGGCCCTCACTTCCTGTGTCATGATTCCTTCATAACACTTTTTATGCCAACATTTATAATGAGAAAGCCATGTGCCAGTATGTTATGGAAAAATCCAATGGCAGCATTTTATGGTCACAAGATTGGCAAACAACATGAATTACTCAAAGTGCTCTTTGAAAAATAATGTAATTTACCATTTTTTCTCAGCTGCAATTTCTAATAAAGTTTTAAACAATTTTTTTTTAAAATCCTGGGCGTTGCCTGACGCTTACAACAGTTAAGTTTGCAACCACATTGTGCATTTTGAGCATTAGCATATTACATTTCTGACGATGGCATCACGATTACAGAGGGGTGCTAGGTGGTGCTTTCTGCAATATACATTAAAACTGCTACATTGATGTAAATGTGGCTGTCTGGTTAAGGTTCATGGGACAGAAACACTGGCAGGTATAAATGAAGGGCAGTATTTTCCTTGCAGGCTTCAGGACCCCTGCTGTCTGGCTCAAATCGGGGTCAGAAACCCACGCTGTATGGGGAACAGTTACCCTGCTGTGATTTTTTCCCCCAAGTTAGCCAATTAATGGCCAGAGGGCAGGCTCTCGAAGCTGGAGGGTCAGTAGGAGGCCCTCCAACACTGAAGAAGCAGCAGGCTGCCATTTCAGATAAATAGGGACTGGGAGGCCCAAGATGGAGATGCTCTCTCCAAGTTTTTAAAGTTTTAAATAAAAAGTGTTTTCAGCAGCACAGCCACCATTGTGAAGGGAAACCTCTCCACAGGGCGGGCTGCAGCTGAAGCCAGGCAAGTGGGGAAGGCCTCTAAGCCTGCCTGGAGCATTGCCCCACCCGGTCTGGCACCGGGAGGCCGCCTTAAGGTGGCTACACTGTTCCCCGACATCTCCGGGGACCTGGATGCTGACTGGAAAATTCCAGTTGGCCTCTGGCAATAGGTCTTTAATGAGCTCAATTAGCTACCTGCTGCTTGCTACCACCCCATCCCATCTCTGGGGAAAATGGCAGGATGAAGCTGGCAAACTAGCATGGCGACCAGTGGCATGCATTTCCATGCCTGCCCACCCCCACGGAGCTTAAAATTTCAGCCCTAGGTTTCAGATTGAACATAAGAGTATAAGTAATAGGAGCAGGAGTAGGCCATTTGGCTCATCGGGTCTGTTCCGCTATTCAATAAGATCATCGCCTATCTAATTGTGGCCTGAACTCCACTTTCCTGCCTGGTCCTCTGTAGACTTCTTTGTAGATCAAAAATCTGTCCAATTCAGCCTTTAATATATTCAATGACCCAGCCTCTGCTGCTCTCTGGGAAAGAGAATTCCAAAGATTAACGCTCTCTGAGAGAAGAAATTCCTCCTCATCTCCATCTTAAAAGTGAGACCCTTTATTTTGAAACTGTGCCCTCTAGTTCTAGATTCCTCCATGAGGGGAAACATCCTCTTAGCATCTACTCTGTCAAACCCCTCAGAATCTTATATGTTTCAAGAAGGTCACCTCTCATTCTTCTAAGCCAATGAGTATAGGCCCAACCTTTCCTCATAATACAACTCTTTCATCCCAGGAATCATCCTAGTGAACCTTCTCTGAACTGCTTCCAATGCAAGTATATTCCTCCTTAAGTAAGGAGACCAAAACTGTACTCAGTCCTATAGGTGCGGTCTCACCTGTATAGTTGCAGCAAGACTTTCCTACATTTATACTCCATCCCCCTTGCAATAAATGTCAACATTCCACTTGCCTTCCTAATTACTTACTGTACCTGCATACTAACCTTTTGTGATTCATGTATTAGGACACCCAGATCTCTCTGTACCACAGCATCCTGCAGTCTCTCTCCATGTAAATAATAGTCTGCTTTTCTATTCTTCCCGCTCAAGTGGGCAACCTCACATTTTCCCACATTATACTCCATCTGCCAAATTTTTGCCCACTCACTTAACCTATCTATATACCCTTGCAGACACTTTGTATCCTTCTCACAACTTGCTTTCCTGCCTATCTTTGTATCGTCCGCTAATTGAGGCCTCAGCACTGATCCTTGTGGCACTCCACTAGTTACAGTGGCCATCCTGAAGATGGCCCATTTATCCTGACTCATTGTTTCCTGTTATTTAGCCAATCCTCTATCCACTTTAATATATTACCCCCCAACACCATGAGCTCTTATCTTGTGTAATAACCTTTCATATGGCACCTAATCAAATGCCTTTTGGAAATCCAAATGCACTACATCTACTGGTTCCCCATTATCCATCCTGCTTGTTACATCCTCAAAGAACTCTAATCAATTTGTCAAACATGGTTTCCCTTTCATAAAACCATGTTGACTCTGCCTGATTGCATTATGATTTTCCAAATGCCCTTCTACTGCCTTAATAATGGATTCTAGCAATTTTCCCAATGACAGATCTTAGGCTAACTGACCTATAGTTTCCTGCTTTCTGTCACCACCCCCCCCCCACTTTCTTGAATAGAGGTGTTACATTTGTGGTTTTCCAATCCGCTGGTACCTTTCAAGAATCTAGAGAATTTTGGAAGATTACAACAAATACATCCACTATCTCAGCAGCCACTTTTAAGACCCAAGGATGTAGGCCATCAGGTCCAGGGGACATGTCAGCCTTTAGTCCCATTTGTTTGCCTTGTACTTTTCCTCTAGTGATAGTGATTGTTTTACGTTCCTCCCTCCCTGTTGCCTCTTGATTTTCTTCTATTCTTGAGATGCATTTTGTGTCTTCTACTGTGAAGACAGATACAAAATACTTGTTCAAAGTCTCCGCCATTTCCTTGTTTCCCATCATTAATTCCCCAATCTCATCCTCTAAGCAACCAACACTTACTTTAGCTACTCTCTTTTTATAAATTTGTAGAAGCTTTTACTGTTGTCTTATATTTCTTGCTTGCATTTATTCTCATACTTTAATTTCTCCCTTTTTTTAGTCATCCTGGTTTCTAAAATTTTCCAAATCTTTTGGCCTACTACTAATTTTTGCAGCATTGCATGTCTCTTCTTTCAATTTGATACAATCCTTAACTTACTGAGTTAGCCACAGATTGTGCATCCTTCTTGTAGAGACTTTCTCAATGAAATATATTTTTGTTGAGTTATGAAATATCTCCTTAAATGTCACCATTATTTCTCTACTGTCTTACCTTTTAATCTATTTTCCCAGTCCACTTCAGCCAACTCTGTCTTCGTACCCTTGTAATTGCCTTTATTTATTTTTAAGACACTAGTTTCAGACCCAAACTTCTTGCCCTCAATCTGAATGTGAAATTCTGTCACGTTATGATCACTCTTGCCTAGTGGATCCTTTATTGTGAGGTCCTTTATTAATCCTGTCTTATTACACATTACCAGGTCTAAAATAGCCTGCTCCCAGGTTGGTTGCAGAATGTATTGTTCTAAGAAACTGTCCCTAATACACTCTATGAACTTATCCTCCAGTCTACCTTTGCCAATTTGATTAGTCCAATCTATATGAAGATTAAAATCACCCTTGATTATTGAAGTGCCTTTCCTACAAGCCCCCGTTATTTCTTGATTTGCATTCTGTCCTACAGTGTAGCTACTGATAGGGGACTTATAATCTACTCCCACTAGTGATTTCTTTCCTTTGCTATTTCTCATCTCCACCCAAACTGATTCTACATCTTGATCTTCCAAGCCAAGATCATTTCTCACTAATGTACTGATCTCATTCTTTATTAACAGAGCTACCCCACCTCCTTTTGTTTTCTTCCTATCCTTTGGAAATGTAAATTGTACTTGAATATTTAGTTCTCAGCCTTGGTCACCTTACAACCACGTCTCTGTAATGGCTATCATATCATTCCCATTTATTTATATTTGTGCTATCAATTCATCCATCTTGTTACAAATGCTGTGTGCATTCAGATAAAGAGCCTTTAATTCTGTCATTTTGCCATTATTTGCCTTATTTGCTGGTGCACTCTTATGTTGGTACATTTTCTCCTTTCCTGTCACACTCTGGTTATCTTTGCCTGTATTGCTACTCTGCACTATTGTCCTTTCTTGTTAACATTCTAAGTTCCCCCTCATCTGAACCCTACCCTCCACTATTTAGTTTTAAGCCCTCTCTACAGCCCTAATTATATGATTCACCAGGACACTGGTCCCAGCGTAGTTCAGGTGAAGACCGACCCAACGGTACAGCTCTCTCTTTTCTCAGCACTGGTGCCAGTGCCCCATGAATTGAAGCCCACTTCTCCCACACCAATCTTTGAGCCATGCATTCAACTCTTTGATCTTATTTACCCTATGCCAATTTGCTCGTGGTTCAGGTAGTAATCCAAAGGTTCTGAGGTCCTTTGATGTTCTGCTTTTTAATTTAGCCCCTAGCTGCTCATACTCCCTCAGCAGAACCTCTTTCTTAGTCCTGCCTATGTCGTTGGTACCCACGTGGACCTCAAAGAATGGATGTTTCCCCTTCCATTCCAAGTTCCTCTCCAGCCCCAAGGAGATGTCCTTAACCCTGGCACCGGGCAGGCAACACAGCCTTCTGGACCCACGCTCTTGGCTGCAAAGAACACTATCTATCCCCCTAACTATACTGTCCCCTACTACTACGTTCCTTTTTACTGCCCGCCCTCCCCTACTCCCCTCCCCACCGCCTGCACAACAGTCTGTTTTCAGTTTGCTCATCCTCCCTGCTCTTGACAACACAGGCTGCAAGAACTGCGAACTTGTTGGACAAGTACAGGGGCTGAGGCTGCTCCATTGCTATCATCTGGATCCCCATACCTGCCTCACTCATAGTCACACCCTCCTGTCCTTGAGAACAGACCAAATCTGAAGTACCTAGCCTCAGGGGTGTGAGTGCTTCCTGGAACAAAGTGTCCTGATGGCTTTCCCCCCTCCCTGATGCATCGCAGCATCCAAATCTTGGACTCTAGCGCATCAATTCTGAGCCGAAGTTCCTCGAGGTGCAGACACTTGCTGCAGATGTGGTTGCAGTGGATCACACTGGTGCGCACTAGCTCCCACCTGCTACAGCTGTAACACATCACCTGCCCTGCCATCTCTATTGTGTTTTATTTAACTAAGTTTCAAATTTAGAAATATCATTGATAATTTGTAGTCATATTAAGTAGTTTAACTAGTTAAGCTACAAATTTAATAAAATACTTGTATCTCCCCAGTACCAGTTTAAACTACTGCCCCAGTTTAGAAAGGAAAAAAAATTCCTTAAAACCCACCAACCAATCACTTACCTGCTCACATAACTAAAGCCACTCGGCTTCAGCTCTCAGGTCTCACTGTCTCCGGCTCCCTCTGTTGGATCGTTGCTTGTTCTGTTTAAAAAAAAACAGAACAGCACCTCCTCCCTGACTGCACTGAATTCCCTCACTTACCAAATTCCCAAGTTAGTCACTGCTGCACAGCATTCAGTCGAGCAGAACTTCATGCTACTTATACTTGATGTAAGAACATAAGAAATTGGAGCAGGAGGAGACCATTCGGTCCCTCAAACCTGCTCTATGATTCAGTACAATCATGGCTGATCTACCTCAACTCCACTTTCTTGCTCACTCCACTTATCCCTTGATTTCCTGAGAGATCAAAAATCTGCCGATCTCTGTTTTGGATATACTCAACAATGGAGCATCCACAACCCTCTTGGGTAGAGAATTCCAAAGGTGCACAACCCTCTGAGTGAATTAATTTCTCCTCATCTCAATCCTAAATGATTGACCCCTTATTCTGAGACTGTGTCCCCATGTTCCAGATTCCCCAACCTCTTAGTGTTTACAGTGCCAGGCCTCTTCAGAATCTTGTATGAGATCACCTCTCATTCTTGTAAACTTCGGTGAGTCTAGGCCCAATTTACTCAGTCTCTCATCATAGGACAACCCTGTAATCCCAGGAACCAATCTAGTGAACCTTTGTTGTATCACCTGCAAAGAAAGTTTATCCCGCCTTAGATATTGACACCAAAACGACGCACAGTATTCCAGGTGCGGTCTCACCAAAGCCCTATACAATCGTAGCAAGACTTCTTTACTCTTGTACTCCAGTCCCTTTGCAGTTAAGGGCAACAATCCATTTGCCTTCCTAATTGCTTGCTGTACCACGTGCTAGCTTTTTGTGTTTCTTGTATGAGTATACCCAAGTCTCTTTGAACATCAACATTAAAAGTTTCACTCCTTTTAAAAAATATTTTGTTTTTCTATTACTACCAAACAAATTACTACCACTTTCCCACATACTGTATCATATCTCTTTGCAGCCTCTTGTGTCCTCACAGCTTACATTCCCACCTGATTTTGTATCATCAGCAAACTTAGATAGATTACTCTCAGTCTTTTCATCTGAGTTATTGATATAGAATGTAAATAGCTGAGGCCCCAGCACTGATCCTTGCAGCACTGCACTAGTTACAGTCTGCCAACTTGAAAATGCCCTGTTATTGCTACTCTTTGCATCCTATTCGTTAACTAGTCCTCTATCCATGCCCCCAACTCCGAGTTCTTATCTTGCGTATTAACCTTTTGTGTGGCATCTTATCAAATGACTTTTGGAAATCCAAGTGTGCAACATCTACTGGTTCCCCTTTATCTACCTGATTAGTTACATCCTCAAGAAACTCTGATAAATTTGTCAAACACGATTTCCCTTTTGTAAACCCATGTTGACTTTGTCAGATCATACTGTGGTTTTCTAAGTTAAGACTTCCTTAATAATAGAGTTTAGCATTTTCCTGATGACTGATGTCAGGCTAACTGGTCTATCATTCCCTGTTTTTTCTCTCATTCCTTTCTTGAATAGCAGTGTTACATTTGCTAACTTCCAATCCACTTTGTCCGTTCCAGAATCTAGGGAATTTTGGAAAATCATAATCAGTGCATCCACTATCACTGCAGCTGCCTCTTTTAGAGCCCTAAGTTGTAGACCATCAGGTATGGGGATTTGTCATCTTTTAGTGCCTTAAATTTCTCCAATCCTTTTTTCTTTGCTAAGTTCCTCATTCTTATTAGCCCCTTGGTTACCCTCTATTTCTGGTATGTAGGTTATGTCTTTTACTGTGAAGACAGTCATGAAATATTTGTTCAACGTCTTTGCCATTTCTTCATTCCCCATGATAACTTCTGTCTCAGCCTCTTAGGAACTAACATTTACTTTCACTTCTCTCTTCCTTTTTAAGTACTTGTAAAAGATCTTACAATCTGTTTTTATATTCCTGGCTAATCTCATTCTATTTTTTCCCTTTTTATCAACTTTTTGATGGTGCTTTGCTGGCTTCTAAAAGCAATCCCAATCCTCAGGCTTATTACTATTCTTTGCAACATTATAAGCCTCTTGTAATCTTGAACTTCCCTCATAAGCCGTGGACAGATCTTTCTCACTGAGTTTTTGTATTTTAATGGAATGTAGATATACATCACGATCTTATGTGATCTTTCACACGTTTGCTGTTGCAACAGCTTTATTAATTTGAATTTATCAGGGGTCATCACTAAGTTAGGCTGGTGGATTCTGTTCTTGGGTGTGGCTAGGCAGTTTGGCTGAAAGCTGACACTGGAGTCAGGTTGAAAGGGGAAAAAAAAGACAGGAGATTGCTGGGTGAGGAGGTTCTACCCTGGGCCAAATAACTCAATGCAGAAGAGTTAATTCTTGCTTTAAGTCAAATAAGATGACTCAACGAATGGAAGCATTAGAAGACAGTTTGTGTTGGTTGAACCAAGCAAATTCAATCAATACTGTTGCTCCGTGTGTTCACTTGCTGTGAAATAAAGCAAGTTAACAATTCATCTTAAGTTGCTTTGTTTCACAGCATGTGAACATACAGAGAGAGAACGGTAGTTATGAATGAATTAATTCATATTAAGCCTTGTCTCACCAAGTGTTCGTTTGGTCTGTATTTGGAGAGATTATAGATGTAAACATCAAGTCATGAGGTATTATTTTTAGATCCCCGAATCGATTTCTTTTTATTGCAGCAACAATTGCATTTCTATAGTGCCTTCAACATTAAGGCATCCCAAGTTTACTTAGCAGATCAAAATAGGGCCAATTGGTTGTTTCTGGGCTGTAATTACTATACTATACTGCCTAGTCATGGAGATTTCTTTTATCTAGGGGTGGTGTAAGTGACGTAGTGACCAAAAGTTTAGTCAGATTAATGCATGGTTTTGAGAAGAGGAAAGAGGGGTGTACTGAGGGAGTCCCAGAGGGTGGAGCTAAGACAGTTCTAAACTGTGCTACCAATGGTTGATGCAAGAAAAAAAGTGCCAGAGGACCTGGTGAGGGCATGGTGCAAATATAAGGTTAGAGGATTTTGTGGAGGTTGGCTAAGACAAAGGAGCGAAGGTATTGATGATGAATACAAGCAGATGAACTTTAGAATATTAAGGTTAGTGAACCAATGTAGGTCATCAAAGACTGGGGAGATGGTTAAGTGGGACTTTATGTGGACAGGCTATGTTTTGATAAGTTTGCGTTTTTGGCAAAGCGAAAGGGGAACAATGAAATAATCAAGTATAAGGATGGCATAGCATGGCTAAAGGTTTCAGTGCTGGAAGGGCTAAGGTTGATGCAGGACCTGACAGTGTTATGCAGGTGAAAATAGACTGTTTAGAGACATCATAAGATGTGAAGTTTATAACTTAGAGACAAATGTTTGCCTTTAATATTTAAAACACATGCAGAGTAATAGCCATTTTAAATAATACAGGTTTCCCCAGGCCAGTCCTTGGAAAGCCCTTTTGCAATTAATTCTCCTTCATCCTTGCCTCCCATCTGCCTTGTGGACCCTGATCTTCCCCCTACCATTTACCACCCTCCCCCATTGCCTTTCACAACATCTGGCCCCATCCTGAGCACTGCTATCTAACCTCATGCTGGAGACCCATAAGTTCCTCACTATCCTCTGTGCAACCCACCTCCCCGCCCGCGATTATGTCAGTGACACCCTACAGCTCTTTCCTATTGTCCGCACTGCCTGGTGCTCGTGCACGCAACAAGTCAATTTCCCACTAAATTCACCATCCACCAGTGCTATCCAGTGCACCACACTTTAAGCCTGTGTCTCAACCACTGCTTCACCCCAGGGATCTACCCAGTGTTTTCATAGGTTGCACTTTCCTCCCCATTCCTGTAATCACGTCTATCGTGCCATTTCTGTTTGGTTGTTTTTGTGATTGTGTTCCATCAAGACAGTTTTTTTCAGCTAGGCCTACATTTATTGCCCATCCCTAATTGCCCTTGAGAAGGTGCTGATGAGCTGCAGTCTTGAACCGCTGTAGTCCATGTGGTGTAGGTACACCCACAGTGCTGTTAGGAAGGGAGTTCCAGGATTTTGACCCAGTTACAGTGAAGGAACAGCGATCTAGTTCCAAGTCAGGATGATCTGTGACTTGGAGGTGAACTTGCAGGTGGTGGTGTTCCCACGCATCTGCTGCCCTTGTCCTTCTAGGTGGTAGAGGTCACAGGTTTAGAAGGTGTTGTCGAAGGAGACTTGCTGAGTTGCTGCAGTGCATCTTTTATATGGTACACACGGCTGCCACTATGCATTAGTGGTGAAGGGAGTGAATGTTGAAGGTGATGGATGGGTGCCAATCAAGTGGGCTGCTTTGTCCTGGATGGTGTCAAACTTCTTGAGTGTTGTTGAAGCTGCACCCATCCAGGCAAGTGGAGAGTATTCCATCACACTCCTGACTTGTGCTTTGTAGATGGTGCACAGGCTTTAGGGAGTCAGAAGGTGAGTTACTCGCCACAGAATTCCCAACCTCTGACCTGCTCTTGTAGCCACAGTATTTATGTGGCTCTTCCATAGTGTCATAGAGTTATACAGTACAGAAACAGGCCCTTCTGCCCACTTCAGTTTCTGATCAATGGTAACCTCCAGGATGTTGATAGTGGGGGATTCAGCGATGGTAATGCCATTGAACATCAAGGGGAGATGGCTACATTTTCTCTTGTTTGAGATGGTCATTGCCCGGCACTTGTGTGGCGTGAACATTACTTGCTACTTATCAGCCCAAGCCTGGATGTTGTCCGGGCTTACTGCTTGTGGACACAGGCTGCTTCAGTATCTGAGGAGTTGTGAATGCTGCTGAACATTGTGCAATCATCAACGAACATCCCCACTTCTGACCTTATGATGGAGGGAAGGTCATTGATGAAGCAGCTGAAGATGATTGGACCTAGGACACTACCCTGAGGAACTCCTATTCTACGGTAGTTCCCCATTCCTTCCTTCACTAAATCAAGACCTAGCCTAGTGCCTACTGCCTCCACTCCCTAGCTTCAAGCCGTGTTTTTGCCCCCAAGACCTGCTTTGTCCTTCCTCGAGATCAGCTAACTTTTGTCTCTACTCTTTTGCTGTTCTCTACTGCAGGCTCACTTTTTCCAAATTCCCGATGAGCAGGTTTCAACCCTGCACTAGCAAAGGGCTCTTTAATAGTGGCTGTCATTTTACTAATTCCCTGGGCTTTAATGAAGTAAAGAACATGTCAAAGACACGCAACAAGAAAGGCTGGCATAAATCAAGACTTGAATTTATATAAAACCAAAAAAGTGCTGGAAATACTCAGCAGTTCTGGCAGCATCTGTGGAGAGAGAAGCAAAGTTAACGTTTCAGGTCAGTGACCTTTCATCAGAACTTGCATTTATACGTCACCTTCCACCACTTCAGGACAAGCTAAAATGCTTTATAGTCAATGAAGTACTTTTGAAGTGTAGTCACTGTTCTACTCTAGGAAGAGAGTGAACAGAAGGAAGAAAAGATTTAAAGATGGAGAAAGGATGAGAAAAGGAGTGGGTTACACTGAGATACAGACAGCAAGAAGAGAAAATGTAAGTTTAAAGAAACTGGAGGAATGTAACTAAAACAAGAAGCAAAACTTTAGAAAGGGAAGGACAAGTAGGAAGATGTTGAGACTTTAAAAAAAATCTTTTGCTTATGAAGCAGCCTATGCAAGAGCAACTTCTATAATTTTATTAATGGTAGTGAAAGTATACATTTCTAAACATGCTCCACTTTTTCATCTGCTGCCTCTGTTTCCACTATAAGTAAATAGTTTTGTTTTGAGCAGGTATCACCTTTCATTCTTAAAAGCAGGATGAAAATAGCTGAACTGCATTAAAATTATCTCTTGACAGTTGCAACTAACACTGGAACCCATTTGGGAAGCTTTCTCCATCATTGCTTTCTTCATGTTGGTTACCAGACTCTCGTCGGGTTTGAAAAAGAGAAGAAAATGATTATTTCAAAGCCTCAAAGTGGGATGCATAACTTCTAGACTGTGCATCTGTCCTGTGTGACATTAAGCTGAACTTTTAAGCTATTTAGACCTTGAGTTAATTCAATGAAGAAGCAAAATATAGTTATGAGCCCACATCTTTTTGTTTTCAAAGTTACATATTTTCATTTTAGACTTGCCTTTTTACTACCTAATCTCCTTCATTCTGTGGTTAAAACTTCAGTGATATTTGTATACACTTGATGAAACTGCTGCTTTTTGTATTTTGAGTCTCAGTGGGGAAGAATACTTTGGTATCTGAAGAAACAAGCTCTTGCCCTCTCCTCCTTTGCCCGCTTCCCCTTTTGCTCTGTGTGTACTGTCACAGGTGATGAACTTGTACATCTTTAAAGTTGTAGGCAGGGAGCTCCAATGAAGCACCTTTCAATATGTAGTTTCACAGATGTTCACTTTGACCAAGATGGCTAGCAATGCCCTTGAAGAAGGTGAGAGTTTTTTTTAAAGGTCAAAGTATTTAAAATAAAACCAGCTTTCGTGCATTGTTAGACAGGACTGTTTAAAGTTTCTTGTACCCCAGATATTCCAAAACATTTCCAATCGCATTAAAAACACCAATATGGGGCCATGTTTTATATATGAATATCTGAATATTGACATTTGCAGTGAGCAGCATTTCAATAAGGATATTTTCAGCAGTTATTTCTGAAAAAAATTCTTGAGGTTAAATGTTGTGTGATTACTAGACTTGCTGGCATCTAATTTTCCCTGCATCAGTTCTAGCTAGCAGGAGTGGCTGGGCTGGGGTTTCTATTTTATTTGCATAATCTGACTGACTAAACTGTAACAAAGAAACATGTCCGAAAAAGGTTCCCAAAAGTTATATTTGTGAGCTTACTAATTGCCAGATGAAATTTAAACTTGAAATTACTTTTTTTTAATCTTTCAGAAGCCATTTTTCTTTCAGTATGTATTCTAACAATTGCTTGTGGAGGCGGAGGGAGGGGGGGTGGCGCTGCGGGGGAAGAGTATCCCTTCAGTATAGTTCAGCCTAAACAAGATATTACTTATGAATAGGGGATGGCATTTGTAACAATATTAAAAATCACATGGCAATGTTAATTTCCAACTCAATATTATAGCTAATAGTCATGTAGAAGTTAATGCGCTGTGGGGTTTCTTTTGCTGCTATGTGGAACTTTGGCCTCATGCTTTAAAACATGCCTTTTTAATCCACCCACAATATTAGTGTGAGCAAAATCTATTGGGTTGTACTGGTTGTTGCACTTTGAGGTCTGAAGAAACATATGCGAGACCCTAGGTTTTCCAGCTGGAGTCCCTGGATTTTAAGTGGGCCACAAGAGCATCCCAACAAATAGAGTCAGGAGATTTCTGTTTTTTATTTTGTTTTGTTTACCAATGCTGGTAAAAAGAAAATATTTTCTGTAGTATCAATGTTTCGTTTGGGCAGCTTACAATGCTTTGGAAGTTAGGGGAGGGGACTCCTGGGGCTATGTCAATATTTACTGGGACTTTGAAAACCACTGTACAAAGCACAAAAATGCTGAAAATATGGATAAATTGATAATTTCCAAAATAGTATGTGATTATTTACCAGGCAGGCCACTTCTGGAAAGCTGCTTCAAAAATGTCTACTTTTTTTTTGCAGTTCTTGATGCTGATTGTTGCAATGCATTCATCATAGATGTCATAAGTTCGGAGATTGTCTTACATGTATTATATTGAACCATGAACTATGATGAGTACTGACTGATGCAAAATCCATGACCCCAAGACACTCTAGTGCTGAGCCATTTATCCAGTTTGTAGAAAGTCTTTTCCATTTGTTTGAAAGTAGAAAATGAAAGAAATACAGTAGACATAGACCACTGTGGTTAAAAAAAAACAATAATGAGGACAAGTAGCATTTTAGGCACTCTGGGACACATCATGAGTGAAAGTCAACTTCGTTAGGGGCACAAAATGGGCAATAGCCAAACGGCCACATGTTATTCGCCTCACACGGTTGTCCTTTGCATTGATTTCAGTCCAGAGCCACTATATATTTAATTGTGGCTTCAGTCCTCTCTAAAACATCTTTCTTTCGTCTTCAGAGAGCATTATGCCTAAAAGAACATAAACAGTTTTAGACTTGCTTTTGGTTGCTTTGTATTTTTTAAAAATTGTATGCCAATCAGATTCAAGACTATGATTTAAATCTGTAAATGGTCTGAATTCATGACTGAATTATAGTTTCTGCTTAAGAAGATATATAAATCTCTCCAGTGTTCTTTGCAATGCATTCTGTTAAGTATGACTTGGGAAAAGAGGCTGTAATGTTAATAAATAGGGATGGATTTAATGCTGGGCTATATTCCCTTGTGTCTTGGTTCAGTACTGCTGAGGCAGTTGTGTAAGTCTGTTTTTGTGTGGTATAGATTTTTATGTTTAAACTCTGAACGTATTTGAAGTTTGTTGAACATTCATGTAATGCAGCTTTAGAAGATTTGTATTTTGAGATTTTTCAAAGTGAATTTTTAAAAACCCAAATTCTCATTATTTAAAAATGTGGCAACATTTTTGTGAAATATAAGAAATATTTAGAGGCATGATATCCAGTATACTAAAAGTTGAAGTTACAACAAATTTGAGGATCACCAGGAACACATTTTTAAAACTATATTGAAGTCTTCAGTCCACAAAATGTTTTTGCTTGAAGAAAATGAGCATATTTTACCACCATTCCATACCACTCAAACTCTCATAGTTACACCTGGGAAGCTGTTCATTTTATTAGCCTTTTGTTTCATGTGTCTTTCATATATTGCTTTGTATTCCAAAGTTTCCAGTTCTACTCGGTGTAATTTTGAAAGACTATTGACATTGAGGTTGCTTTGTACTAACCTTTTCTTTTAGTACCAAACTATTAAGTTTGTTCAATGCTGAAAGGGGCTTCCAATATTTCTAGTACTAATTTAATTCAAAAGGCCAAGACTTCAACTTTTCTGTTTCACTTTTCTTGCTATTTTCCACATCCTTTATTGTCCCTGATCCTGTCCTTGCTCAGCACCCACACAGGTATATTTCTAGCCAGGGACACTGGATCATACCCACAAGTGAAGACCCTAAGTGTTGCCCTACATTTCTCCTTCCCCTACCACCTACCCCCCAACCTGCCTACCCTCCACCCGTCAATCTCAGGAATCTTTTCTGGTCTTCGTATCACAGCATAAATTGCATTTTCCATGAGGGGAGCTGCTCTGCTTAATTTAAACTTGCTATATATTTAACTTACCGACTGGGCATCTTATATATAGAGCAAATATTAAGTTGATTTATCTAGGAATTCTCCACTCTTTACTAAGCCTTATCTCCTTGCTGCATGATTTGTGGTAAAGCCTGACCTGGGGTATAAGGGTCCAAACAGGTACCTTAGAGCATGTTAAATTGCAATCCTTGTCTCTTGTGTATTTTATTTTCATGCGTATCTGAAATCTTTCAATCACAACAAATATGCTTTGTTGTCTTTATTATAGAGGTAGATGGAATTTCATTAGGTATCTAAAGACACATAAAGCGATGTTTTGAAAAGTTTATAAAAGTAGTAGATAATATTTAAGTAAATTATCACCTGGACATTGTGCACTAGTAATCCTATACTGTGGGAAAACTGCAAACTACCTTCTGAATCATTAAGAATAAAATACTGTGGTATTGTAGTGCAGCAGAATTTGTTCTCCTATTGACCTACATCTCTCTTCACATCCAGCAAGTGCAGGTCACAACACCAGCTAATAGGTTAATAAGTAATATTTGTATTGTGTTATGTATTTTCAACTTACAAATTGTTCTCTTTAATGCATTCCTGTCCCATATATTTGCTATGAAGTGTATTGTTTTACTTGTAATAATGGAAAGCTTCTTTTTTCCCACCCCTGCCATTACTGATCTGCAGCAAGCTCTGCAATACAAATGGCCCAAACCTTATTAGGGGGTAAAATAAGGTAATCAAAAAGTGGTGCTTTTATGGAAGAGCTTGTTAGCATTAGAGCATTCTTTCATATGGCAACAGTTTATGAGGAATCCATGACAATATTTGATCCAGTCATTTTACCCATTGCAACATTGTTGAGCTGACAGTAGCATAGGTTGTTACTTCCTCACTGAATTCATATCATATATTTAATGAAGAAGCTTTTTACAGGCTGGCTGCAGTAGTGTTTGCTTATTGTCAGACAATGGAGATGTGACGGTAAACAATCCGTGTTAGTTCCTGCTGTGCTCCCAGCCAGCCAGCCAGTTTCTAGTGTAGCTTGATACGGGGGGGGGGAAATGTTATGTTGCCCAAATTAGGTATTTTGATACAGAAGCGATGTGTCTTTAAGAAGCACACAAACCCTACACAACTGACATGAGATGGTGCAGTTGGCAGTAGGTATTCTATTTTATAGTAAGGCGTATTGTGGATTGTTTGTTTAGGAATATTCAAGGGTATGCACAACAAGTAGGAGAGTGGAATTAGTCTAAGTGGCTTATATGGCAAAAGGCACTGGTACAGAGTTGATGGTCCAAGGGATCTGTTTCTATGTTATAACATTTTGAGATTTTCTTTTTATTTGTTTTCTGCAGAAATGTATTTGATTTTTTAGGGTAAAATTGTGAAAGTGAGGAATGCCATCTTACCCCAGGGTATTATTCCCCCTCCAGTTTTCTTCCTGTCCTGAAGGTGCTGTTCCATGCTGAGGTACAGTCCCAAGGACACTGGATACCTCAAGTATCTCAATGAACCATCCATTCTTCATATGTAAATCTCAAAAATGCATATAGGCACATGGGAAATAAGAGCAGGAGTAGGCCATTCAGCCCCTTGCGTCTGCTCTGCTATTCAGCTAGATCATAGCTGATCTTCTACCTCAATGCCATTTTCCCACACGATCCCCATATCCTTTAATATCCAGAAATCTTTCGATCTCTGTCTTGAATATACTCAATGACTGAGCCTCCACAGCCCTCTGGTGTAGAGAATTGCATATACTGTTTAACCATGCCGGGAGCATCACAACTGAGCCAATACCTTTCCTTACTCAATGTCAACACACTGCACCTTCCAGTAGGAGTAACTGGGTAGAAGTGGAAACTCTTCTCTAGCCAGGATCCGCAAAAAACTTTGGTAACAGTTCTACCACTGCTCCCCAGCAGAGAACAGCTAATTCAGCACATGCTGGGGATCAAATCTACTGCTGGTGATTAAACTATAGCTTTATTAAAAGCACAGCCGTTTTTATATAAGGTTTCTGTGAGAGGATATATTGATGTAGCACATTAATCTCATCAATTGAGATCTATACTGTCTCTACATAGAATTTCCCAGTTTTATTTACTTCACAGTAGGAAGTGGTGAGGAGAAGCAAGATGCTGCTCCTGGAAGAGAAGCGCAAGAAATAGGCTTTTGTTCACCTTTTAGTGGTAAGTTGTAAAATACTTAAATAAAAATAATATATAAAATCTGCAAGTATGATTTTCTAGTTTTAGAATTGTGCAGTAGAATTGGAATCCTGAATGGAGCTGAAAAATATTTATCAATTGATTGTATTCTTTAAATGGTACAGCAGTTCTCCCAGGGTTAAGCAACACAGTAGTATCTGTTTGTTGATGTATTCTGCTGACTGATTTTTGTGTATTGAATTTTTAAATCTAATACTGCTTTTTACTGATACAAGAAATAGTATCCACAATAAAGCTTAAAAAATGACCTTGTGACCCTTCATGAAGAAATCCGATGTGCTACCTAATTTGGGGTACTGCAACAATGGGAAAGAACAGTTTGTTCTGACTGTATTTGATCACCGTGTAGGTGATGTTACAGTAGTTAAGCTCCACTTGGAGATCTCTTCCAGTTTATTCAGATCATGAATTTTGAAGTAGCTACCTTGCTGCTGCCTGAAATATCCCATTCCAATAATAGCATTAGCTCATAGCAGTGGACTAGCACTAATACTTCAACTAGACTTGAGGGCAGTCTAAATTGAAGAAATGTGCAAAATTGAATGTGTTATAAGATGCAGCAGTGATCTTAGTTTGCCTCTAATTGTCATGTCGTAGGGCTAGCTGTGATGATTATAAGGGCACACTGTGGGCACTTATCTGAAATTAAATGAAGGAAACAATGGTGAAGCAGAACTAGGGCAAGTGTAACAAGCGCATAAACATATGTAAAAGTTTAAAAACTTTGTCATTCCAACCGCAGGCAAGGATGAAAATTAAATTACCTTTTTTATTCTGAATCATCCACAAGCCCCAGTTGTACAGCCTCACACAACAGATTCTAGGAAACCATATGCTGAGCATACGCACTAAAATGTCATGATTCCATTCCAGTTGAACAGTGATATATGGTCATTTGCATTGAATAAAGTTCCAGGAATTGAAGTATTGTGCCAGTTCAAATTTATTTTCGCAGCTAGAAATTCTTTCCACCTTGTCTTGAACTTCTCTACAGAGCCTGGTTAAATAACACATTTCTGCTCAATAATCTAACCTGTCCAGGTTTTTGTGTTTCTTTATAAAAAAATATATTATTGAAATGGTAATTTATAAATTGATTTGTAACATGTTAAAAAAAAAATTGTCCCCGTCTATCTCTCCCTATAAGTGTCTGCTTTTCTTCCACTTGAATTCTGTTTGTCCCTCTTTTTTCTGTTTGTTTTCCACTTTTACTTTTGCTCTGTCCTTATATTTCTGTCTGTCCTTTTTTGTTGTCACATTTCCTTTATATCCTCTCTGATTCACTTTACAATAATACCAATGAATGTTTAGAAATGCAATGAATGGTTAAGGCAGCAATGAGTGTGGCACAGAAGGGAGGAAAATTCAAATATGTGTGCATGTGTTAATTGAGGAAAATTTAATATCCTCCACCTATTAGTTCTTGCTGTCAGTTAATTTTGTCCAAATCTTTTCACTTAAAATCTTGGATTAAACTGGCTATAACTAAACTGGTGTAAGAATTACTGCATTGTTACTTATATAGGTTGCAAATCTCTTGTGGAAACCAAATACATTTCATTTATGAATTTTCTAGTAATGAGAAATTGTTGATAATTTTAATTACTCTTGTCATATTCCAAATTTAAAATGTTACAGTGTCTATTTTGAGCATTGTAGATGCTTTAGTTTGAACAAGATTTTTGGATAATATATTTTATGTTGGTGTTAAATTTGGTTTGCGTAGCTTGTGCACATATAATCATGCATCTCTTTTAAGTTTATTCTGTGAAGTGGTGTAACATAACTAGCTGTATTACAGACAACGGGTACAACAGTGCTGAACCTCTGGAAATAGTATTGAAATTGGCAATAGAATAAAGAGTGCAGCTGTACTGGTTACAAATAAATAGTTCACATATAGAAAAAATGAATACAAATATGCTTAGAAGTGACCAAATAATTCCCTTCCAAGCATATTTTGATCCATTTGTTCTAAATATTTTGCTATGGTTTCTTTCCATTGCAGCGCCACTGAGCACTCTGGAACTGTTTAGAGAATTTCTAGGAGTGATGGTAAGCCCCCTTTAAAGAAAAACCTTTATTGTGCAAACTAATTCTCAGTTGTGGAAACATATCTAATTGCCCTTTGCTTGATGCCTGAAAGCATCCTAAGAGCTCAGACAGCAGGCTGGTTTTGTGCAGTGGGTGCTATGAGAAAGTGCAGCAGAAGAGCAGTTAAGATAAGGGCTTGGTCTCGATGTGTTTGGTTTAGAGTTCAGAGGAATTGTTCAAAAGCAAAGTACTTGAAGTTTGAACCAAACGCCAGACACAGTCGACAGTTTAATCCCGTGTATGTTTGGCTGGGAGGCGTTTGACTGTTTAACATTTAAACATAGGGAGCCCTGGTTGTTTGGGAGATTAAGGATTTGGTGCCTGACTGTAATGATGGGAGGTTAGATAAGATTACTATGCCTACAGCAACCTATCATTTGCTTGTCCCTATAAATCCTGTCGCTGGGAAGAAACAAAACTATATCTCTGTTTCATAGTGTTGATCCTAATATATAAAGGATATCCTTCTGGTGCCAGAAGAAATGCTGGGTTGGGCCCAATGATTATCATGTTATTTGCTTCAAATGATGTTCTGGAGTGATGGTCTCTATTTTCAATTACTATGATAAAGTTGCTGTTCTTTAAATAAAACAAATGTAAAACATGTTCCCCATATTTAGTTTCCGTGTTGGCAGTGTACCAATGCCACCACTGAGCAAAAGGCATTATGGCACCAAAGGAGGCCATTCGGCCCATTAAGTCCGAGAGGGTAGGGATGCAAACTGCTCTACAGTTGGTGACAATAACGTTCCAAAATTGGCAAGCAACTATGGGAAAATACAAAAAAGCCAACTGTCAGCACTTTTTTTGTTGCTTCCTCTAAATTTGGCTAAAAACTGATTAAATGAAACTCACTTGATTGATGTAAGTTTAAATGACAAGCATTCCTGGGACTTAAAACTGCTTATCTTGTATCGAATGCTGCTATTGTTTTACCGTGTAAGGCAAGTTATGTAATATGTTAGTAAAAATAAAAGCAAAATACTGCAGATGGTGGAAATGTAAAACAAAAACAGGAAATACTGGAAACAGAGTACATCAATCAGCATTTTGTGGAAAGAACAGATTTATGTTTCAGGTGCGGACTTTTTCAGAATGCTAGAAAAGGTCTCACATTTCAATTCTGAATATCTGTCTCCTGTATTAGTGGCTTGTGTTTGTCCACATTACATGATCAGTACTTATTTTCAACTACATCCCACTTCCCAGAGCTTCAGGATGATGAACAGGACCCAAAGCTTAATTTTCAAACTGCAGCTACTGGCTTCCAATTGGAATTATTAGTTGGCAATCAAAGTAGCCAAATTGCTTTTTAGTGGTGTATTACAATCTATTTTTTTAATTTAGGGCTGTGCACTGAGTGGTATAAATTGCAGCAAAACTTAAAACAATATATATCTCGGCAGGAGTTCCTCAGGGCAATGACCTCGGCCCAGCAATCTTCAGCTGCTTCATCAATGACCTTCCTTATATCATAAGGTCAGAAGTGGGGATGTTCACTGATGATTGTACAGTGTTTAGTTGTATTTGCAACTCTTCAGATAATGAAGCAGTCTCTGTCCACATGCAGCAAGATCTGGACAACATTCAGGCTTAGTCTGATATGTGGCAAGTAACATTTGTCTCACAGAAGTGCTAGCCATTACCATCTCCAGCAAGAAATGGTCTAACCACCTCCCCATGACATTCACGGCATTACCATTATCAAATTCCCCATGATCAACGTCCTGGAGATTACCATTGACCTAAAACTTAACTGGACCAGCCACTTATACACTGTGGTTATAAGAGCACGTCAGAGGCAAGTGACTCACCACCTGACGCCCCAAAACATGTCTACCATCTACAAGGCACAGGTCAGGAGTGTGATGGAATACTTTCCACTTGCCTGGATGAATGCAGCTCCAGCAACACTGAATATGCTCGACACCATCCAGGACAAAGCAGCCTGCTTTCTCAGCTCCCATCTATTACCTTAAACATTCACTCCCTCCATGACTGTGGCTGCAGTGCGTACAAGATGCACTTCAGCAACTTGCCAGTGCTTCTCTGACAGCACCTTCCAAAACCGCAACCTCAACCACCAAGAAGGGCAAGGGCAGTAGGCACATGGAAAAACCACCACCCCATTGTTTCCCTCCAAGCCACATACCATTCTTAGAAATATATCACTCTTTCTTCACTGTTGCTAGGTATAAAACTTGGATCCCCCTCCCTGATAGCACTGTGGGAGTACATTCACCACACAGACTGCAGCAGCTCATCACCATCTTCCCATGGGTATTTAAGGATGGGCAATAAATGCTGGTTTTGTCAGCAACACCCACAATCACAAGAATGAATTAAAATATATATAATATGCTCATTGATCTCCTGTAAGGTGGTTAAGGTGAGACAGAGAAAATACTGTTTTATAGCATGGGGTGTTATGCTGTGCAATACACTTGTATTATCATGGCCACTGATTTATGATTACTGAAGTAGTCAAATTCGACTTTATTTCATGTTATTCTGTGAGTTTTATTCATGTTTTGGGAATTGGAAACTTCAACAATGGCCTTGATTATGTTAGATCCATTTAATGAATATCCTTGTATACATAAAGGAATATATATAAAATATGTAATATTTTATCCCTTACCGTTTTTAAATTCAAAAACACAGTAAGATTGTAAAAGGTAGGTAAATGCCTTTTGTTTAGCAGTTCCAAGGAGGGGGATGGGATCAGGATTTAGCAGTAATATTTGGGGGTATGGGGGTGGGGTGCAGCAGTTCTTGATTTGTGGACAATACTAGAGTGATGATCCTGAATTTGCAAATTAATCTGATTTAGCAGCATAGTAGAGGGGAAATGTGTGCTTTGGTAGAACTTGTGGGGTCAAATGTGGGATTTGGTTCCCAGGAATTGTCAGCAGTGGGAATGGCAAAGGTCTGACATCACTGGTGAAGGGAGGTTTGACAGCACTAGTTTGCAGTGTTGCTGTACGAGACTCGAATTCGTTGTTTCATGATTAGTTACTAGAAAAATACGGGGCTGAATTTTACAGAACCCCCCCCACCTCCCAACGTCGGGGGTCGTGAGGGGAGGGCGGCGGAAAATGACTCCGGGAGAGGACCACCATGCATCCAATGCCAGAAAAGCCCAGCCCAATATTGCTGGTGGTGGCGAGGTCTCTTGACAGACCCCCTGCAGCTCGGCGACGGAACCTCTATTAACATATTTAAATAAATTAAAATTACTGAATTAATCATACTTTGCCGCTACCTTCCATACCACTGCGATCTTCGTGCCTTTTGCCGGCACTCCCGTGCCTTCAGATCCTTGTTGGGGGAATCGAGGTGGAACACTGGGGAGGGGAGAGCAGTAAATTTCTCAGTGTGGGAGGCTGGGGAGCGGGGTCAGGGTATGGTGGGAAGGGTTAAAGTTTAAAGTTTATGCACTTTGTTGGGGGGGAGGGGAAGGTCAGGTGGACAAGCTAAGTGTTTTGGGCGGGGAGAGGGCAAGTAATAAATTCTATGGTTATTGTGTGGGTGGGAGAGGGGCAAGATAAATGTATTTAATTTTTTAAAATCAATGTATCTTTAAATATTTAAATTGAAGGGCAGGGCTTGAAGCCCTTTAAAACAATGGCGTCAGTGCCTGCGCACAGGCAGCTGACGCCATTGCTGGGGATATACAGCCCGCCCCCTCCACGTTATGGGGGGTGGGGGTGCAGTCTGCCCTGGCTATTTAAATGAGCCGCCATGCGGCGGACCGTCATTGTTCAGCGGTGGGCATGTAAATTTCAGCCCACTATTTACTTTACATAAATATCACAACTACATCTAATATATATATTTGTTACGACCAGTTGAGAAAGGGTCTTTTACTCTGTACACCTCTTATTGTAACAGGGTTTATGTATTTAAACACAGTATTTTGAGCTCCCCCTTGGTGAATCCTTGTTCACCACTTTCCAATTATAAGGCAAAGAAATGAGCACACCAGGTTTTCTTAGGTTTAAAGAAGAAAAGTGAAATTTATTAAACTTACTGAAACTCTAATTCGGTCAACGCCTATGGATATATGAAGCGCCCACGCTAGCATGCACACGCGATACACACATGCAAATAGGGACAGAAAAGAGCAGAAGAAAAATAGAGAGGTTTAAGGCAGTCTCTGAAGGGAGTTTCTTATTACTGTTTCTGTGTTTTCAGCTCGCCCTAGAGTCTTTGATTGTAGGCAGCTCTTACTTTTCATTGGGGCCCAGTATTCTTCTTCAGCCTTGTTCACATAGGAAACTTTTCTCTCTTTGAGTTCATGTGTCTTCAATGGGTCTTCTGTTCCGTGAGAAAGAGATGGGAGCAGACAGGAGAGAGGTGTCCTCAGTCCTGGAGCAAAGAGCTTTCTGAGTTCCTTTCTCTCAGCAAGTTCAAATTTAAAAAACTCCAACAATCAGTTAGTCATGTGACTAAACTGGTCTGACCACTACTGCTGTGTATTGGGGAAGCAAGGACTGGGTCCCTTGTTCCAACACTGTCTGCTAGCATGCAAATGTCTTTCCAGTCAGGGGCTTGGCAATTCCTTGTGATCGGCCCTCTTTTCTTCCCAATCACAATTTTAAGTTTTAATGTTCCTGTGGCGAAATAATGTGTGCCTCAGTCTTGGCAGGTGTGGGCCTGCATGACAATATTATACAGATTTCACTCTCTGTGTCTGTGCCTCATTGGAATGGTAAATAAACAATATGACTATTTTAATAAAGTTAATTTTTCAAACCGTAAAATTCAGTCAGCATTTTTTGTATCCAAACAATTACTATACATAGCTTCTGCCATTTTCCACTCAGCACAAATTAATTAGCAGTTGGATTGACAAATCTCATGTAAGCAGTGTTTAAATGTAAACAATGGGACATTGTGTCTCCATCTCTCAGCTTGATTCCCTTTCTGAAATAAAAATTGGAGTTAATAGCCTTTATTTAAAAGTTTAGTTGCAAGCCAACTCAAATTCGACATTCATTTTCAAAAAAAACACAAGTTACTGTTCTATGCAAAACACAATTTAACTTCAAATCTGCATTGTTATAACTTGAACATAAAAGTTACCAGAGGGATGTAGTCATTACAGTCTGTCAGTTTGAGCGAGTCTGTGCTTATTTCTTTTACGTAAGAGGAATAAGAACTGACACAAATACAATGGACTAATGTTTCAATGCTGTAAACTTCAATGGCTGAGTCCTCCCAAGGAGATGATGTAGCTGTTTACTTATATCTGAGATCTCCCAGCTGCATCTCAGAAGATACTTACGTTTGAGGCAATACCCTCCATCCAGGGTATACTGATAACAAATGAGCTTCCTAAATCTGACAAGAGTATCAGTGTTGTTGATGGATGTGCCTATCAAGGCAAACAGTAGCAGAGTTGTGTGCCCTGGTGCAGGGCCATGTCCATCGTCACCGCTCGCGTTGGCGCGCCCTGCAGTAGCCATCAGTGGCCATGGTACTAAACTTCTTTGCCTCTGCGTTCTTTCAAGGGGCGGCAGCAGACCTCACTGGCATCGTGCTTCCCATCACGGCATACGGGAGGTCACTGAAGCCCAGTTTGAGAGGGCATCAGATTACATTGAGTTCACCACTGATGGGGCTGTACAGGCACAGAAGGCAGTGGGATTTGCCTCCATCACCGGACTGCCACAGGTGCAGGGGATTGTCAGCTGCACCCTTGTGGCCATCAAGGCTCCAGTTGAGCAGCTAGGGGCATTCATTAACAGGAAGGGATTCCAGTCTCTCAGTGTTCAACTGGTATACAACCACCAGAAGCGTTTCCTCCAGGCAGCTGCCATGACTCCTCCATCCTTAGGCAATCATAGGTGCTGCAGATGTTCACGCCACTGGAGAGAATACGTGGATGGCTGCTCAGTGCCTTGACTGGTCTGGGGGCGCCCTCCAGTACGTTCCCTCAAGGGTTTCTCGAATTGTAGTGGTCTACTGTGCTCTTTACAACATGGCCCTCCAGGGAGGTGTGGACCTTATTGAACAAGCAGAGGAGAAGCACATTTCCTCGGAGGATGAGGAGGAGGAAGTAGTAGTGGAGCAGAGTGAACCAGTCATGCAAGGTCCTCCCCAGGTCCGGCTAAGGCCTCAAAGCATTGAGCAGGATGGAAGGGAGGCTTGGACCACACTAATTCAGGCACGTTTCACCTGAGGGCCCCTCATGCTGGAAGACCAGTGATTCAGAAACTCCCCTTTCTCAGAGGGAGGGAGCGAATCCAAGAAGCACTCGGAAGCATAGAGTTTCCCTGTTCCCACATTGCCTGGAAGTGTCCAACAGCCAAAATAAAAGCAAAATACTGCGGATGCTGGAAATCTGAAATAAAAGCAGAAAATGCTGGGACTACTCAGGTCTGGGAGCATCCGAGGAGAGAGAAGCAGAGTCAACGTCTCAGGTAACACACATATGCATTCCTCCCCCACCTCATCATTTGTGAGCCTTAAAGCTATCAATCACGAGAATCACACAAGTCATGGATGGACTCCTCCATTTTCTGCCCATGACTGACTTGCCTCAGGGAACTCCAGCCATATTTTGTAAATATAGGGCTGGATTTGTGCTGGAGGCGAGGCAGTCAGCGCTAGGCCGAAAAGGCAGGGGGAATCCCGCCACTAGGTTTTCGTGCCCCCCTGGAGTGATCCTCCGGTCTTTATGAATCTAAGTTTTAGGAGGCGGGATCCCTGTCCCTTTAAAGACTTTAAAGGGTTGTGGATCCCGCCTCCAAGAGCTGCCAGGCAATCAGAGGGCTGACAGCTCAGTAGTATTGGCAGCACCACCGAGAGTGGTGACCACTGCCGGTACTGCAGAGCCCTCAGACTCAGGCCCAGTGGTGGAACCCCGGACCAGAGGTAGATGAAGCAGGGTCGTCAGAGCCAGTCTGGAAGATCCCAGTGAAGCCTCATTTACATGGCGTCCTCTCCATGTGGCGGAAGCACCCACCACTGCTGGTAAGATCGCAGCGGCGGCAGGAAGAGGCCCTTAATTGGCCGTAATAGGTCTCTTAGGGCCTCAAGTAGCCTGTGGGCGGGAAGGCCATCATCGGCCTATCCCGCCACTGGGAAGATGGCTGGGCGACAAGGAGGTGACAGGCCATTTGCCCCGCCGCGCCCCGCCACCCCTCGCGATACTCCATGCCCCCCCACAACCGCCTCGGGGCCTTACAAAATCCCAGCCATATTGTTTATGCAAAGTGTTGGTCTGGATTAATACCAAATTACATTTTGGTGTCACGAACATCCTTAAAAGAAAACTCACATGGTTATGTACCAGATTATCGTAGATTTATTTATGCTTCTGGTGAACTTTTGTGCTCCCCTTGCCCACCCTGCGAGAACCTACTCAAATCTGTTTGCACCAGAACCACCCAGTAATTATGAGCACAGACACTACACTTGAGGAAGGCTACAACAGTCACTTTTGTGGTTGAATGATTTCATATTAGTTGGTAGCACACCAGACAAATGGAGTGATAGTATGATATTGTCAGCTGCAAGAGCCTGCAGCTCTGCTATGAAACTGTCCTGTGCAGCAAACAGTGTAGTCAAAGGGTACATTGAAAACCTGATAAAAATCCAAGTACCCTCCATAACTGATGAAATCAAAATCTCATGGGAAACTTTATTTCCTGTTGTACTTGTAAGACAGTTTTGAAGAATACATAATTAGGATACCTTATAAATTTCCTCTCTGAATCCTGTATCCAATGGACACATTGGCCAGGATTTTGCTGTCAGTGGCAAAGCAAGGGTGCTCTGTGATGCAAATTTCACCTTTCCCAGCAGCAGTTTAAATCTGGCACCAAGTCCAAGGCATGTCTTGACAGCAGTAGTCATGTCAGCAAGCAGGTGAGCAACCAATCAAATTGAAGTATTCACACACAGCAATTCTGGAACTTAAAAGCACTTACAATGCTTAATTTCTAAATTTTCAGGCAATGAAAGAAATGTATGACTATTAAGCTAGGAGCTAAGATAAAGATGACTTTTAAAAAAGGAAAAGCATTTTTTTTAAGTCTGGAATTTTCTTTTCATTGTGGAGAGCTTTGATATTCCACAAATATAAAATTAGCTTTTCAGGGCTAGTAAGGGTGTTTAGCAGTCATTATGAAGTTAGTACACCAGTTAAAAAAAAAAACTAGTTACACCTGATTCAACAAGCTATAACTTTTTCGAGAGTTTTTACAGAGAGACTAACAGCATAGAAGTAGAAATTTTCATCAGCTTATGATTGTAATGCAGATTTAAGTCTGGGGGAACCTCGACAGCGCACCTCATGCACGAGCGTGGACTCACTGACAGCAACTTCTGTATTATTCTTTGCATGTCCGGACTCCCAAAGTTACTGTCAATTTCAGTGGAGTAATGATGGTGAGCACTAACAGTTTCACCAGATTACTATAGCAAAATCCAAGCTATTAAAACTTTTTAGTGACCATTTCAAAGAACTCTATACTATAGTGAGTTTGTGTGAAATATACTTATCACTTCATTGTGGATGAAGACACAAAGATGATGGACTGCATTTTACCATGTTGGGTTCCTTGGGGTGGGGGTGGTGCCAGAAATGGTTGCGGCAGAGGCCCGCCACAGAGCTCGATGCTGGGAGGGCCCGGCCTGATCCTCCCGGTGACGGTTAGGCTCCGTGGCAGCCACTATCCCCGCCGCTGGGTGATGGGATCTCAATTTCAATACTTCAATTGATGAGATGAAAAATTCAAATGAACTTACCTTGAATCTTCCGGGCCCACCACAATCCTCAGTGCGGCGGCCGGCACTCCCGCACCTTCAATTCCCCGTCTGGGAAAGCCGGCGTGGCACTGGTGGGGAGGGGGGAAGAGTTAAGATTTCCAGTGTGGAGGGTGGCGGTATGGGGTCAAATAAATGTAGTGGGTGTAGGGGATGGTGGGAAGGGGTGAACTTTAAACTTTGTGCAGTCTGCAGGGGTTGGGATACATGGTCAGATTTAAAACTTAAGTGTTTTGGGGGAAAGGGCACATAGTTAATATAATTGTTATTGGGGGGTGGGAAAAGGGCGTTAGAGTTTTATTTGATAAATTGTGAGGGGGGGATCGTATCTTTAAAAATTTAAATATGCCGGCAGGGCTACCTGCCCTTTAAAAATGGCACCAGCACCTGCGCATAGGCAGTTGACACCATTTGTGGCATCAGACAGCGCGCCCCCTCCACGTGATCGTTGGGTCGGGCCGCCCCAGCCATTTAGATGAGCCACCGCGCAGGAGATCGCAGTGGCTCTAAGGCGTGTGGGCTGCCATATTTTGAGCTTGCTGCCGAGAGAGACAGCTGGCTCTTAAAATACAGCCCAATATGTTTGTTTCCTTTTGTGTGTAAAATCTCATGATACCTTCGTGATGTTAGCTGGATTATGCCTGTGGTAGTTTTGTTGGTTACTTTCTATTCTTTGTTGTGGATAATATCTGTTGTTTACCTCTCAAACATCAAATTGTTCCAGATATTAAAATGAGTATGTTTATTAATTCTAATGTGTGAGAGTACAAAATTGGGTTCTGGTATCAAGGTTAGGATTGTTGATGACGTTTGTTCTGATTTGTTCCATCCAACAAAGAACAATTTATGAGGGATTACAAAAATGTCTAGTATCCTCTTGTTTGTGTCTTATGTATAAACTTCAGCATCTCCATGAAGTCTGTTTAAAAAAAAAATCATGCAAATTATGTTTTTCTTTGTTTAGGAAGTATCAGAAGGAAGTGAAGGTGCGTTTGAAACTTGTTGATCTGGAGCTGACATCACGCTTTCTTGGGGCCAAGACGGACACAACTTTGCTAGAGGCAGAAGCTGCACTCCTGGGGTTGCTGGACAGCAAGGATTCAAAGCAAAGAGAGTGATAGTTAGAAATAATGATCTGATGTGATTTTGTTTCTGTAAAGAATACGTATTTCTTGGTTTACTGTTTTTAAAAAAAATAAAAATTTTATCAGGTGCACTTTTTGTGATTGTCAAAATTCAAAATGTTACACACGCAAATTCTCATTGCTACGGCTTCAGAACAGCAAAGCCAAAGTAGCAATTCCCTGTTACAACCAAGGCGGGAGGAGTGCACTGTCTTTTCTAGCTCCAGTTCTCCACAGGTCACAACATATATTTAAATATATTTACCCAGTTACCGATACGATCAATTATATACTCTACTCTTTATCCCAGAATAAAATACACCAACCAGGTTTCTTTAATAAACAACAAAACTATTGGTTTATTAGAAAACAAGACTTATCCAGTAAAGAAGCAAAGCATTAACACACATTTAAATATGAAAGTTCCCTTTTTATCTTAACCCCTCCCTCTCTCACACACGCACACACCGGTTAAGTGAAAAATAAATATTTTCTCTGCAGAGCTCTTTTACAAAAAAAAATACTTTGGCCAAATACTTGTTAATTCTTGAAGAAAAAGAATGCGATATGTTGTGTTCCCAAATGGCGTACAGTCTGGCATCCGAGAACACACAGACGGGTCACTGGCTCTTTTCTGGAGCAGTTCTTTTCAGGCGGCATCGCGAATTAATCTGTCCGGCTTTCAAGGAGAAATGCGGCGTCGGGTTTCAGATATCACTCTCGATACACGGAGTTTCAGATATCACCCTCGATACGCAGGGTTTCACAGAGACGGGAGGAAGGAGGCGAGCTGGGTACTTCTCTCTTGGCATGTTGATCTCCAACTAACTCAAAACAGTCCACAACCCAACAAGAAAGTCAAAACAGTATTCCAAAAGCGACCTCCTGACCATCATAAATCTTGATTTGTCACTTCTCTTGTAAACATCTTCCCCAAATTACCAAAGTTTCTGTTGTTTATTGAGCTTAAGTCAAACAAGATGAAAAAATATTAAAAGACATTTACACACTCATTCTCATTTACTCTTTACCTGTAGCTAATACAGTTCTGCTTTGAACCATCTTTGCACTCAGATTACTCAAAGCAAAGTTAAATCCTAGATAAAGCATCCACAATTACATTATGTTGCCCTGCAATGTGGATAATCTTTAAGTGATAAGGTTGCAATAGTAAATTCCATCGGAATAGTCTGGCATTCTGGTTTTTGAATTTTTCCACAAAGGCTAGGGGGTTATGATCAGTATATACTAGTGTGTCTCTGTAGTCATGGCGGACATAGACTTCAAAATGCTTAAGAGCTAGTAATGAGCCCAGGGTTTCTTTTTCCACTGTTGAGTATCTCTGTTGTTGTTGATTTAGTTTTGTGGAAAAGTATCCCACTGGCCTTTTTATGCCCGATTCACCATCTTGTAACAGGATTGCACGATCCCCAGGTCACTGGCATCAATTGCCACCTTGAAGAGCTTAGTGAAATTTGGAGCAGCCAAAACTGGTTCATTAATCAAAATGGCTTTCAGCCTGTCAAAAGATGCTTGGCATTTCCCTGACCACACTGCCTTGCTTTTCTTTTTTGAAGCAAATCAGTCAGTGGAGCAGCTACAGTACTAAAATTTAGTACAAACTTGCAGTAGAAAACACATCTGCAAAAACCTCATGATTTCTTGCTTAGTCTTAGGAGTAGGTAACTCCACCAATGATTGTACTTTTGCTGTTCTGGGCAACACTTGTCCTTGCCCTACTATATGCCAGAGGTAGGTTATTCTGGCTTTTGCAAATTCACTTTTGGCAAGTTTATCACTAAATCAGCTGATTGTAATTTTCTAAACAGAGCTTCTAGTTGTTCCAAGTGGTCCTTCCAAGTGTCACTGTATGCCAGCACATCATCCAAATAAACCACACAGTTAGGAACACTGGCTACCATTTGGTTTATCAGTCTCTGAAAAGTGGCTGGGGCATTTTCTTAGCCTGAATGGCATCACTCGGCATTGGAAAAGACCATCTGGTGTGACAAAGTTTGTTATTTATTTAGCACAGAGTGTTAAAGGAAGCTGCCAGTATTCCTTTACAAATCTATTTTTGTAAGAAATGTGACACTGCCCACTCTGTCAACTCTGTCAATACAGTCTTCTAAGTGAGGAATTGGGTAGGAGTCTGTCTTTGTTACTGCATTAACCTTTCTGTAGTCTGTGCAGAATCTCGTTGAACAATCAGGTTTAGGCAAAAATACCACTGGGGAACTCCAGCTGCTTTGACTAGGTTCTATTAAGTGGTTTTCCAACATGTATTGGATTTCTGCTTTTACATGGGCCTGTTTCTCTGGACTTAAGTGATGAGGGCTGTTTTATAGGAAAGGAGTCCCCTACATCCACATCATGTATGGCTAAGGTTGTAGCCTGGTTTGTCTCTCCAGACTCTTCTAAATGCTGTGAGTCGTCTTGTTAGGTCTTCTCATTGTTTGGCATCCACATATGAAGGCACAGTGTCTAATCTCCCTAACAGTTCAGTTAACCAGATAGTAGGAGGTTCAAACTGAGAATTGTCGAGGTCTCCTTCTGTCTCATCCTTACTATCCCTTTCATCCTTCATTGTCCCTATTACCTGACATACCTGTGCTTGCTTCTCCTCCTCCCGGTGATGATATTACTTCAACATATTGATATGACACAGCCGATTCTTTTTCCAGTGATTTGGGGTGTCAGTCAAATAATTTACTTTACCAATTCTCTTGACCACATTATATGGACCACTGAACCGTGCTCTCAGCAGTTCATCCTGTAAAGGCAGTAATACTAACGCCTGATCCCCTAGTTGAAATGTTTGGGTCTTGGCATGCTTTTTTTTCATTCATGGGATGTGG
Source organism: Heterodontus francisci (assembly GCF_036365525.1). Taxonomy (NCBI): domain Eukaryota; kingdom Metazoa; phylum Chordata; class Chondrichthyes; order Heterodontiformes; family Heterodontidae; genus Heterodontus; species Heterodontus francisci. The sequence continues at coordinate 130,639,676 of NC_090375.1, read as the reverse complement.
GTGTTGCTGGCTAGGCCAGCATTTATTGCCCATCCCTAATTGCCCTTGAGAAGGTGGTGGTGAGTTGCCTTCTTGAGCCGCTGCAGTCCATGTGTGGTAGGTACACCCACAGTGCTGCTAGGAAGGGAGTTCCAGGATTTTGACCCAGCGACAGTGAAGGAATGGCGATATAGTTCCAAGTCTGGATGGTGTGTGACTTGGAGGGGAACTTGCAGGTGGTGGTATTCCCATGCATTTGCTGCCCTTGTCCTTCTAGGTGATAGAGGTCGCGGGATTGGAAGGTGCTGTCTAAGGTGCGTTGCTGCAATGCATCTTGTAGATGGTACACACTGCTACCACTGTGCGTCAGTGGTGAAGGGAGTGAATGTTTGTGGATGGGGTGCCAATCAAGTGGGCTGCTTTGTCCTGGATGGTGTTGAACCTCTTGAGTGTTGTTGGAGCTGCACCCATCTAGGCAAGTCCATCACACTCCTGACTTGTGCATTGTAGATGGTGGACATGCTTTGGGGAGTCAGGAGGTGAGTTACTCACCACAGGATTCCTAGCCTCTGACCTGCTTTTGTAGCCATGGTATTTATATGGTTACTCCAGTTCAGTTTCTGGTCAATGGTAACCCCTAGGATGTTGACAGCAGGGGATTCAGCGACCGTATTGCAATTGAATGTCAAGTGGAGATGGTTAGATTCTCTCATGTTGGAGATGGTCATTGCCTGGCACTTCTGTGGCACGAATGTTACTTGCCACTTATCAGCCCAAGCCTGGATATTGTCCAGGTCTTGCTGCATTTCTACGTGGACTGCTTCAGTATCTGAGGAGTTACAAATGGTGCTGAACATTGTGCAATCATCAATGAACATCCCCACTTCTGACCTCCTGATTGAAGGAAGGTTATTGATGAAGCAGCTTAAGATGGTTGTGCCTAGGACACTACTCTGAGGAACTGCTGCAGTGATATCCTGGGGCTCAGATGATTGACCTCCAACAACCACAACCATCTTCCTTTGTTCTAGGTATGACTCCAACCAACGGCAGGTGTCCCCCGTGATTCCCATTGACCTCAGTTTTGCTAGGGCTCCTTGATGCCATACTCGGTCAATGCTGCCTTGGTGTCAAGGGTAGTCACTCTCACCTCACCTCTTGAGTTCAGCTCTTTTGTTCATGTTTGAACCAAGGCTCTATTGAGGTCAGGAGCTGAGTGGCACTGGCGGAACCCAAACTGAGCATCACTGAGCAGGTTATTGCTAAGCAAGTGCCGCTTGATGGCACTATTGATGACACCTTCCATCACTTTACTGATGATTGAGAGTAGGCTGATGGGGCAGTAATTGCCCGGGTTGGACTTGTCCTGCTTTTTGTGTACAGGACATACCTGGGTAATTTTCCACATTGCAGGGTAAATGCCAGTGCTGTAGCTGTACTGGAACAGCTTGGCTAGGGGTGCGGCAAGTTCTGGAGCACAGGTCTTCAGTACTATTGCCGGAATATTGTCAGGGCCCATAGCCTTTGCCGTATCCAGTGCCTTCAGTCGTTTCTTGATATCACACGGAGTGAATCGAATTGACTGAAGTCTGGCATTTGTGATGCTGGGGACTTCAGGAGGTGGCCGAGATGGATCATCAACTCGGCACTTCTGGCTGAAGATTGTTGCAAATGCTTCAGTCTTATCTTTCGTGCTGATGTGCTGGGCTCCCTCATCATTGAGGATGGGAATATTTGTGGAGCCACCTCCTCCAGTTAGTTGTTTAATTGCCCACCACCATTCACGGCTGGATGTGGCAGGACTGCAGAGCTTAGATCTGATCCTTTGGGTATGGGATCACTTAGCTCTGTCTATCGCATGCTGCTTACGCAGTTTGGCACGCAGATAGTCCTATGTTGTAGCTTCACCAGGTTGACACCTCATTTTGAGGTATGCCTGGTGCTGCTCCTGGCATGCCGTCCTGCACTCTTCATTGAACCAGGGTTGGTCTCCTGGCTTGATGGTAATGGTAGAGTGGGGGATATGCCGGGCCATGAGGTGACAGATTGTGGTTGAGTACAGTTCTGCTGCTGCTGATGGTCCACAGCACCTCATGGATGCCCAGTTTTGCATTGCTAGATCTGTTCGAAATCTATCCCATTTAGCACGGTGGTAGTGCCACACAACACGAAGGAGGGTATCCTCAATGTGAAGGCAGGACTTCGTCTCCATAACGACTGTGCGGTGGTCACTCCTACCAGTACTGTCATGGACAGATGCAACTGCGGCAGGCAGATTGGTGAGGACGAGGTCAAGTATGTTTTCCCCTCTTGTTGGTTCCCTCATCACCTGCCGCAGACCCAATCTAGCAGATATGTCCTTTAGGACTCGGCCAGCTTGGTCAGTAGTGGTGCTACCGAGCCATTCTTGGTGATGGACATTGAAGTCCCCCACCCAGAGTACATTCTGTGCCCTCGCCACCCTCAGTGCTTCCTCCAAGTGCTGTTCAACATGGAGGAGTACTGACTCATCAGCTGAGGGAGGGCGGTAGGTGGTAATCAGGAGGTTTCCTTGTCCATGTTTGACCTGATGCCATGAGACTTCATGGGGTCCAGTCATTTCTGGTGCCTAGGTCGATTGAGGACTCCCCAGGGCAACTCCCCCCCTACTGTATACCACTGTGCCACCACCTTTGCTGGGTCTGTCCTGCCGGTAGGACATGACATACCCGGGGATGGTGATGGCAGTGTCTGGGACATTGTTTGTTAGGTATGATTCCGTGAGTATGACTATGTCAGGCTGTTGCTTGTCTAGTCTGTGGGACAGCTTTCCCAACTTTGGCACAAGCTCCCAGATGTTAGTAAGGAGGACTTTGCAGGGTTGACAGGGCTGGGTTTGCCATTGTCGTTTCCGGTGCCTAGGTCAATGCCGGTGTGGTCCATCCGGTTTCATTCCTTTTTATTGACTTTGTAGCAGTTAGATACAACTGAGTGGCTTGCTAGGCCATTTCAGAGGGCATGTAAGAGTCAAACACATTGCTGTGGGTCTGGAGTCACATGTAGGCCAGACCACATAAGGACAGCTGATTTCCTTCCCTAATAGACATTAGTGAACCAGATGGGTTTTTACAACAATCGACAATGGTTTCATGGCCATCATTAGACTAGCTTTTAATTCCAGATTTATTAATTGACTTCAAATTCCACCTTCTGCTGTGGTGGGATTTGAGCCCATGTCCCCAGAGCAATACCCTGGGTCTCTGGCTTACTAGCCCAGTGACAATACCACTACGCCACCGCCTCCCCATGGAAGGAACTTCCAGCTGCCGAGGTGGACGGCTGAATCCTGGGTGACCGGAGTTACTCCTTTGTACATGATTGATGACAACAGTGCATCATCCCCAAAGCGCTGCTGAAGAGAGGTACAATGTCGCTCACACATCCACTAGAGCCATCATTGAACACACCATTGGCATGCTGAAAATTAGCATCCGCTAACTTGACCGGTCTGGAGGGGCTCTTCAGTATGCGCCACAGAGGTTGTCACAAATAATCGTCTGCCGTGCCTTGCATAACCTTGCAAATAGACACGGAAGCATCCTGCAGGAGGAGGAACAGGAGGAACACCAGTCTTCCTCAGATACGGATGACTGTGAACGGGGTGATGAGGAGGACAACAATGCCAACGATGCCGTCATCGATATGAGGGCAATGAAAAGACATGAAAGGGACATCAGGGAGAACCTAATTGATGCACGTTTCAGTCAACAATAAGCCACATCATCAAGAAATGTTGGGAGGAGAAACAAAACAATTCCCCACAGCAATTCCCTTTTGCATGAGTTCTTATTCATCTCTGCAATCTTAACGAAGCGTGGCTGCACTTTCATGTGATTGGTATTTGAAAATCATCTGCAGGCTACAATGAACGCCACTACACACCACTGCAAGCAGTGTTAAGTTATGACCACAGGAAACAAAAGTAAGGCATGACAGTATTGAAAAAAGTTATTAATTATCAATAGGAAAACAGCCATCATTGAAGACTGAAGGCTCAAATGTCAATGAGAAATGGACACTGGACATTTCTGAGATGCTTTGCAAACATCTATGCATTCCTGCCATAGGCCTCCAAAGAACATCTTTGTATCCATCGGAAACCAGGCAAAAATTAACGAGTGGACCAAAATTTAAATGAAATAAATATGCACTGATAAATCTTTTCTATTCTCGCAATATGTTCATCACCCATGCCACCTTGGTGCTCAAAACTCTTTCAATTTCCTTTTTGTACTATCACGTCTAGGTGCTACCCTGATCTTAGCAGCTGAGGTGGAGGCAGTCTGCTCAGTGCACTGGATGACAGTAGCAGGCGCCCTCTGGAGGAATGGGGCCTTGATGCTCCATCCTACGGGAGGTCTGCAGCAATGGTGCTTGAGTATCCCCTGTGTGCTTGCTTGCTGGAGGTAAGGGGGTCAGTTTCGGGGGTGTGGGAGCAAAGGACAAGACGCCGCTTACCCAAGGGGTGTCCTGAGAGAAAGGCCATATGTAGGCATGATGGCACCTGCCTGCCTCCCTGAGGAGAAGGGGCACCCAGAGAGAGGTCCAGGTTCTTCAACCCCCTGGCACTTAGACTCTGCTGCATGCAGCCAATTGCAACAGTGATGGAGTGCAGGTCAGATCGCATATGGCTCGAGTGGTCAAGCAGAGCTGCCGCGGAGCTCGCAAACTCTTGACTGAGGAAGCCATACGGTCAAATGCCTGAGACATGGCAGATGACATGACTTGCATGGACTCCTCCATGGCATGCACAAAGCCACGCATGCCCTTGGGCATCTCTGACATATTTTCCACACGGCTTTGCTGCACATCCAACAGACTTCTCGTAGCTACAAACAGAGGATCATCATGAATGTGGGGCTGAGCAGGGGCCTAGTCCCCAGCAATACTCCGATTGTCAGGGGAACCAGCTGGCACATGCTCCCTCAGCTGCTGGGACATGTCTGTGTCGTATACACCAGATTGTGACCCAGATTCTAATCTTAAACCCCTAGCAGACCGTGTGGATGTATCTGTGCTGGTGGAGGTGGAAGATGAGGCAGATGACGATGCACTCTCTGGGGCATTGGCTTCTTCTTCCTCCCCGGAGAAGGATTCTTGGGTCATGCGGCGTTCCACGACTTGAATACAGGCACCTGTAGTGGAGACACAAACAGGCATTTTAAGCATCTGATACACATGAGTTCACACAATTTCCTTTAGTTTCCACATCTGGCTGCAAGAGTGGAAATGACATTTCATCCTGCGCCTGGTGGCTCCTGCCTTGCCATCTCCGCTCGCCCTGCCTCTCTGCTCTCTTGCCACCTCTGACGCCTCTTCCTCAGCCATGGTCAGCACCCTGATGTCAGGGACCCCTCCTCCCATTCTAGCATGTTCAAGTTGGTTGTGTCTGCATTTATCCTGCAGAAGACATGGCAAATGATGCATCACAACTATTGCATACATGCTTTTGCACAACACTTCCAAGCACATAAACAATGCCAATCTTCATCATGGTGCTAAATCATGTGGTGAATTGCACCAAGGCTGCTCGTGCATTCCTTGTGTACCCTCTGCCTTAAAGACATGGAGCCATGGAAGAAAACAATGGAGCTGCTTCACCAAGATCACTTACCCTCGCTGATCAGAGCAAGTCATTGATGCTTTTGTGATACTGCACCCATGTTCTGCATGTCACCCCATGGTTCAAGACCTCCTCTGCTACCTCCATCCAAGCCACCTTGGTGAGGTGGGAGGGTCTTCGCACTCCATCTGCAGGGAAGAGGAGCTCCCGCCTTTCCCTGGCGGCCTGGAGGAGAACATGCAGGAAGGCATCACTGAACTGTCGAGCTGGTGTCTACCTACTGGCTGACATGTGACTCACTTTGGCTGCCAGTAAAATAAATGATGTGAAGTTGGTGGTGACTTGCACAAAATATGGGAGGCAAAAACATTCTGATTTAAGTAAAAGTTTCAATTTAAGTTAGTCTGGAGATAGTTATATGAAAGGAAGGCTGATGATCCTTGAGACTGCAAGTGCAGAATATTTTATATCTGTGGCGATCATAGTGCTTAGGACAGTGATGGCAAGTTCCACCAGTGAAAGGCTTCCCCTGCTGCATGATCCCACATGTCCCCAGTGCCCATTGTCGCACAGCTCATTTACATACAAAATCACATGGGAAACAGGAATTGAAGTGGAAGTTATGCCAACTTCTGGTCCTGCCGTCGGGAATGCTGCGGCACTCATAAAATTCCACCCAGTGTTCCTGTAAGTGGGGTTGTGACATGGATCATCTATCAGATATGAAAGCGGAACTGCAAAAGGGTGAGGATTTGACCAGCACTTCATGTTGTTCAGGCCTCTTGCTTTCATTCTAAGAATTAGTTGCAAAATGAAAATCGTGGCAGAAAAAAAAAATCTGCATGAAATTACTGTAAAATGCAAAGAAGCATTGAATCAATTGAGGTGAAGACTGCTAGATTTTTCCATCTTTACGACTCTTTTTACTCTCGAAATTACTTTATACAGAGGGTTGCAAGAATATGGAATACTCTACCAAAACAATGATGGAAGCCAAACCATAAAAGCTTTTAAAAGAGATAACAAATATTTAAAAAAGAAACATTTAATGGGAAAGGGAAGAGGGATGGGACTAAGAGTTAGCACAGACACAATGGCTAGCCATCTTCTGTACTATAAAATTCCATAATTTTACAATTCTGTATTTTTGATTACTCTCCTAAATGAGTCCCAACTTCCAAGCCTTGGTATCTAAGAAAGCTTTTGGTGATATGCCCAAGTAATGAACAAAAATACCTTTCACGGTTTTATGCCTCCACTGGATTCTTTTCTCGACATTTATTATCAGTAAAAAATCACAGCATCTAACCTTGTTGTAAGTTTAAGCCTTTAAGGCAATTTATTGAACAGAAGATGAGCAAATAAATAAATAATGGTAATAAAACATATTTAAATGGAGTTATACTATTTAGCTCCTCGGTTGCTATACTAAATTACTGTTCTTTTCAAGTAACATTTTATCTCATTTTTTATCACTTTGAAAGTGCAACTAGTTTGGTTTAATTCATCGACATTTTAAGTAGATTCATTCAGCTTAGTCATGAACATCTTGCCCCAATTGTTGTGAATTTGAAAATCAGCCTCATTCAAAAATAATTGGCTGTCATACAAGTAACTGAACAAATCATACAGTTTGTGTTTGTTTGAATCTGATTTGATTCCTCCCTTCAAGTCTAATTTGAAAATGAGCCCAAACTGTCCTTGTGACATTTTTATCAATCTAGGCTGTGGGATGTGGATTTTAATTGCAGTTGGATTTTAAACTGATTATGTATTGGAACTGGATTAAAAGAGCAAGTATCAAACCAAGATTAAAAAGTAATATTTAATTTTTCCTGATAACACTTTGTTAAAAATAAGTTTTTACGCTGTGAATTTTCTTTAAAAATGCTAATTCTTTCCTTCTTCTACCCCTATCTCTCCTAAAGTTACTAATCCCATGGTTGGGGTATGATTCAAAGCATCTTAGTCAACCTGAACTACCTCACCCTAGTGGCCATTTTTCATGCAAGAGTCTAGACAGTGAATGTTAACAAGCTATTTGACTGTTATGACTGAGATCGCAGGAGTTCTACTTCTCCATGGGTCACAACATATATTTACAATTTTCCCACTTACTCTATTTTTATCCCAGAATAAACACACCAATCAGGTTTCTTTAATAAACAACAAAATTATCAGTTTATTATAAAACAAGTCTTAACCTGTAATGCAATAAAGCATAAACACACAGATTGAAATACTAAAGTTCCCTTTTAATCTTAGCCCCTCACACTCACACACAGGCACACACACACACACCAGTTAACCAGAAAAATAAAGGGATTTTTGTTTTTAGAGCTCTATTGCAGACAACAAAACACCTGGGCTGAATACTTGCTCGTTCTTGAAGAAACAGCGGATGATATATGTTGTGTTCCAAAACTGGCATACAGGCTGGCCTCCGAGTACACGTAGATGGATTACTGGGATCTTTGAGAACAGTTCTTTTCAGATGGCGTTGAGAATTAATTTAGCAGGTGATGAGATGAGTTGACACAGTGGACTTCTCAGGGTCCTTTAGAGAGGTGCTGGAAAACTGAGCTGGGTTATGGTCTTCTGTCCTTCCTTAAGAATTCTCTTCTCTCTTTGGAAGTTCTCTTTTCACCTTGAACGTTCTCTCCCTTTTTATACAGTTCAACCCAACTCAAAATAATTCAAAAGTGAAACCAACAGCAGGAGGTCAACCTTTTAACCTCCATCAATCTTTGTAAATAACTTCTCCAGGTGTCCAAAGTTCTCTGTTGTTTATTGACTTGGAAGTCAAGTGGTTTCCCGGAAAGGCTTGTTTCCTCACAAGACCTCTCAGTGCCCCTTTTAAAAAACATTTCCAGGGACTGTTTTTTCAAAGTCAAGTGCCTTTATATGACCCCCTTTGAAAACCACAAAGTTTAACATTTCTTCAATCTTTCAAAAATGAATCCTTAAAAATATATTTAACAAAACACAGAGGCACTTTTGTAACACTGTAGGGACATGACAACCAAATTTCCTGTCCTCTTAAGCCCAGGCACTGAGGAAATTTGTTGCATTCCTGCTGTTGCCTTGGCTAAGAGGGCAGCCTTCTTGCTTTCTTTAATAATTTCTGAGTAAGCTAAAGAAAATAGTTGAAAACAACTATAAGAGGAGGTGAATGAAATAAATATCAAATGTGTTGATGATTTAATCAAGAATTAAAGCAAGTGGATTTTTATGTATACTGAAAGATTATCCCTTCATTATAATTGACATAGTTCAAAAAGATGAGTTAAAATTAGATTTCACATATCATTGTTATTAATACTGAATGACAAGGCATCTTTGCATTCCATGGTCTGTTAACTAATAAATATTCTTTTGGATAATGCACCATATTTGGGTTCTGTATACAGGATATTCTTCCATTATAGGAACACAATGCTCCCTTTGAACATTTTACACAGAAATTGATTAATCTGCTTTAGCCCATTGCACTGTGTATGTACAGTACTATTTCCTAACAATGGCCATTAATTTGTTCACCATATTTCTTCATTTACTTGTCTGTTCACCTAAATTGTTTGTTTTTCACTAAATAGAGGTGATACTGTGTCAAATGCAGGAGGAAATAAGAGGTAGAAAAAGTAAAGTGAACTGTTAAAGAGCTGCGATTGTTTGGAATATTTCTGCCTTGCCTTTTGGTCTCTGGCCTGAAGCATCTATGCACACGCTAGATCACAGGGGAGCAGCGGTTTCATTTACCGATTCAGCGACTTTGAAAAAAGTCCCTGTTCCTAATTAGTGTTGCAAGTTGTACAGATCAATGGTGGGTTAAACTGAGCTGCCCACTCAAGTGGTGGGCGTACCATTTCATAAAAGGAAGAGGTTCTTCTCTTTCATGGTGCTGGGTTCTTTCAGTTCAGCTACAGTGGGCTTGATTCTTGTGTGAAAAACAACTGCCACAATACTTAAATCCTAACCTCCTCACCCCTGACGGCATGGGAAAGTGCACTCCTCAGCTGTTAGTTATATAAAGGCTGTTGCAGTCATGAGAAATGTTCATAAAAAATGCAGTTTAACATCTCTCCTCCCACCCTCTGTATGTCAGCTGGTCTAGCGAGATGCCTAATTGGAAAAATGCTTTTCTGGGTGTGTTTGCTATAATTAACCATAGGGCAAAATTATTGTGGTTGTTTATTGTTTTCAAAGAAAATATGCAATTTGCCACATGTTTATCCTTATCTTTCTAAATTATCGAAGTCCAGAGATTTTTTTAATGTTGATTCTTGTGGGATGATGATGTAAGATTTGTAAAATGCAGTTTTAATGTCTTTTTTAATGACTGCATGTTGGCTGAAACCTCTAGAATGTTCTGAAAAGATCTGAAGAATAATGATTGTAGTACAAATTGTGTTTCATTTTAATTCTTTTGTAGTGATTGTAAAAAAGTGCATTATCAAAACAATAATTTTAGAAAATAAGGACAAAAAGAAAAGACAACAGTTATTGCTGAAAGATGTATATTAATTCATTTAAGGCTTTGAAACAAAGTTAATACAGAACTACTTTAAAAAAGTATCCGCAAGATGCAGAGATACAGCTCATTAGAGAATACAGTGTGCTACAACTACAGAATGATACGAGTTAACCTGACATGTGCGAGGCAAGTTCTTTACACAGAGGGTGGTGAGTGCCTGGAACTTGCTGCCGGGGGAGGTGGTGGAAGCAGGTACGATAGCGACGTTTAAGAGGCATCTTGACAAATACATGAATAGGATGGGAATAGAGGGATACGGTCCCCGAAAGTGCAGAAGGTTTTAGTTTAGGCAGGCATCAAGATCGGCGCAGGCTTGGAGGGCCGAATGGCCTGTTCCTGTGCTGTACTGTTCTTTGTTCTTTTGTTCTTTTTGAGATGGCTCAGGTGAAGGAGCCAGTCCATCAAGGTTAAAAATAATAAAAGAGTAATGGTTAGATGACACTAAATTTCTATTTTAAAAGTCTTACGTTTGCAGAAGGGAAAGCTGAGCAAGTTATGTTGAGGTCTTGGGGAAAAAACAAAATAGGTCAGGAGACAGTTCAATGAATCTTGATTTCAGTAAAATTTTAATCATGATTTGCAATGCATTGATTGCCATTCTAGTCATGTTCCAGTGGATGAGGAAGCTTAGCATTTTCCCAAGGGACAGGGATGTAATTGGAAGCCTTATCACCTTTGACAGTTTTTGCATACCACCTAACAACTGGCTATAGAGAGACCATCAAAGTGGTCTAGGAGCAGGATTCCAATTAGCCATTTCGGCCAGTGCTGTTGCATGACCTTCATATGTAAAGGTTGTTACTTATACTGCACATCTAAAAGATTAGGGATAAACACTGAGACCTCGTAGGAGTTCCAAGACAGATTCCAGACTCAGCTGCACTGTTGAAGACAGAATGCAACCAAGCAGAATCAATCCACTTCTCCACAAGGGTGGAATAAAATGCCTCTTAAAGGATGTTTACATTGTGTCATGCAGGCCCCCACCTGCCAGGAATGAGGCACATTGGTTCTGTCATATGAACATTGATTTTTAACTGTTGCTGGAGCAAGGAAATGACTTGTTGAACAGATCAGCCCTGGCTGGAAAAAACATTTGCATATCAACAGACGGTGCTTGTGTAGACAAAGGACCATTGCCCCCACATTCAACCCACAATGGATGTTGATCATCGGACAGTGAGGGGATGGAGAAGCGCGTTCCAGGGCCTGCTGGGGTGATGCAATCCACAGGGGCCAGGACTGGTTGGACCGGCTGATCACATGGCTAGCTGGCTGTTCCAGGGGTTTTTTGAACTAGCTACAGAGAGTTTGAACGCAGAAAGACTGTTTGCTCCTGGACTGAGAAGATCGCTTCTGTCTGCTCCATCTCTTTCTCACAAGCCTCTGAATCCACTGAAGCCTCCAAGAGAGAAAAGTCTCCTACAATAAACAAGGTTTAAGAATTATACTGGGCCCCGACGAAAAGCAAGATCTATCGACAATCAAGGACTCTACAGTGAGCTCAAAGAACCATAACAAAAACTTTTCAGATATTACCTCAAACTTTTCCACTTTATTTTTTCTTCTGCTCTTTTCTGTCTCTATTTGCATGTGTGTATCGCTTATGCGTGCTAGCGTGGGTACGTCATGTATCCGGGCGCGTCAACCGAATTTGAGTTTAAGTTTAATAAATTTCAACTTTTCTTCTTTAAACCTAAGAAAACCTGTTTGTGCTGGCTTCTTTGCCTTATAATTGGAAAGCAGTGAACAAGGATTCAACAAGGGGGAGCTAAAAACGCAGTGTGTTTAAAATTAAACCCTGTTACGGTAAGACCATGTGAAGGCTGAAAGGAAATCCTAGACACCTTTCTCACCTGGGGGCTACCATTCTGGATTTTACCCACAGACAGACGAGATAAATTAGAAGTGGGAGGCCAAATTGTTCCCAATCAAAAAAGAGCAAGATTATGTTTAGTTTAGAGATACAGCACTGAAACAGGCCCTTCGGCCCACCGAGTCTGTGCCGACCATCAACCACCCATTTATACTAATCCCATATTCCTATCACATCCCCACCTGTCCCTATATATTTCCCTACCACCTACCTATACTAGGGGCAATTTATAATGGCCAATTAACCTATCAACAGGTATAATACAGGTTTTCTTGTGGTTGTGTGTGATTGAATACTAACATGTCTGCAACTGAAGCTAGTAGCTCCCCAAGACAGGGTGAAGTAACTTGAGATAAGTTAAAAACACTGTCTACGGAGGAGTTGAGGAAAATGTCTGAGCAGTGTGAGATCACTACGCTAAGAAGTCTGAACTCCTAAGGCTAGTGGTCAACCATTTTTCCCTTGAATCTGAAGAAGCAGAAACAGTGTTAGAAGCAGACCCAGACAGGGTACTGCAAGCAAAGATACAATTGGAACAAAGGAAACTTGAAGCCGAAGACAGGGAAAGAGAAAGAGAGAGCCTTCCAGAAGGAACGTGAAGAAAAACAAAGACAGGAGAAGGAACGAGAGAAAGAGGGGGGAGAGAGAGAAAGAATATTCCAGAAAGACTGTGAAGAGAGCTGAAGTGGTTTGAGTTAGCTAGGGTGTGACAGAGTAACCCCAGTGAAAGCATGGCCAATATGGATAATCATAATTCAGGGCTGGGTATAAAATTGTTAAAACTAGCTCAACTAATCCCAAAATTCAATGCGGAAGATGTAAAAGCATTTTTTGTGTCCTTTGAGAAACTGGCAAGGCAGCTAAAATGGCCTGCTAAGACCTGGCCTCTTTTATTACAAAGCAGGCTAACCAGAAAAGCCCATGAGGTTTATTCCTTGTTGCCAGATGAGAGTTCATCAAATTATGAACTGCCCAAAAATGCTATCCTCGGGGCATATGAATTAATACCCGAAGCCTATCACCAGAAGTTCAGAACCCTCAAGAAGCAAGCTAATCAAACTTATCTGGAGTTTGAAAGAAGTAAGCAGCTGGCTTTTGACAAGCGGCTGAGGGATCTTGAAGTACAGCTCAGCTATGAGAATCTCAGAGAAGTAATTCTGTTAGAGGAATTTAAACAATCTCTCCCACTCTCCATCAAGACAGATATAGAGGAGCAGTGGTCCAGAGAGCCTGGCAAGCAGCCATTCTGGCCGATGAGTTTGCTTTAATTTATAAGTCGCTTTCCCAGGGGAGAACCTTTCCTGGGTACCCCCACAAATCCAAAAGGGACACAGACTGGGAAGGTGATAGGAGCCCAAGCAGTCCTGGGAGAGAGAGAAAAGCAGGAGACACAGGGAGCCCTCCTCCAGCCAAAAAGGAAGGTGCTGTGAGCAGGAATGAGACTCAGACACCTGTGTGCTTCCATTGTAATAAAGCAGGGCATTTAAAAGCTGACTGCTGGAAACTAGAGGGAAAACCGGTAGGGTTAATCATGGTACATCTGCTTAATGAAGAAGGAATCCTAGAGGAGAGCACAACAGAGCAAGCTGTAGCTTTAACTGCAGTCAGAGTGCAACCCAGGAAGTTACTACAGTCAGTGCAGGAAAAGTTAATAGGGTTCTTGAAGGCTATCAGGATTTTGTGTTTGAAGAGAAAGTAACCCCATACCCCTCGAGTGAGGCAAGCGAGCCCATAGTGATTCTTAGGGACACAGGGGCAACTAGATCCCTTTTACTGGGAAAAGGCCTGGCCTTTCCCCAGAGAGTGCAATGAACACCAGAATGGTGGTGAATGGTATTGAAGGGCAGTGTATGCCTGTACTAGTACATTGGGTGCACCTGGAGTGTGACCTAGTTTTGGGACCGGTGACCATAGGGATTGTCCCTAGTTTGCCTGTGGACAGGGTTAACCTGCTCCTAGGTAATGATCTGGCGGGGTGAAGGTGGTAGCCCCCCCAGTAGTGAAAGAAAGACCGCAGGAGGTCAGAGAGGCAGGACCGAGGCAGGAGACAGACCCTTGCAGTTTTCCTGAATGTGTAGTGGATCAGGCCATGATCAAACCAGCTCCCCCAGAGGAGACTGAATTGGCAATGCAGGCAGATGACCAGGTCTGTCTGTCTGAGACTTTCTTTGGTTAGGAGACCCAGGGAATGAATTAAACGGATTTTCCCTAGCTGAGGCACAATGAGCTAACCCAGTATTGCGAGAGTTAACACGGGCTGCCCAGTCTGAAAGTGAAGCACAGGGAGACCCTGATTGCTACTATTTAAAGAATGAGATACTGATGAGGAAATGGAGTTTTCCTCACAGACCTGAGAGCAAGGAGTGGACAGTAGTTCATCAGTTAGTGGTGCCACAGAGGTACCGGAGAGAAATATAAGGAAGGGCCCACGAGACTACAGTGGCTGTACATGCCAGTATACAAAAGACCAAAGCCCGCATAAGACAGCAATTTGACTGGCCAAAACTCCACCAAGATGTGGTGGAGTACTGCAGAAGTTGCTACATGTGCCAGGTTGAGGGGAAACCCCAACCTACAGTGAAACCTGCACCCATAAGTCCTTTACCGGTGTTAGGCGGACCCTCCAGCAGAGGGCTGGTGAACTGTAAGGGACCCTCGCCGAGACCAAAATGGGACAGGCAGGCAAAAGTTTAGGGAAAAAAGGAAGGGGAAAACGTGACAAAGAGGGCAGATTAAAGGAAGTATGGGAGGAATCCGAGATGAAAACCTGAAAAATGTGAAAAGTTAGACTCTACATCCTCCTGTCATAGAGACATAGAGCCAGAGAGTTATACAGCACAGAAACAGGCCCTTCGGCCCATCGTGTCCATGCCGGCCATCAAGCACCTATCTATTCTAATCCCATTTTCCAGCACTTGGCCCATAGCCTTGTATGCAATGGCATTTCAGGTGCTCATCTAAATACTTCTTAAATGTTGTGAGGGTTCCTGCCTTGAGTGTCAGCCTAGAGTATGTGTTTAACTTCTTTTTAACAATTCATCCATACTGATACTCCTGATCACTAATAACTCTTCATCACACGTGTATTACTGCACTAAAAAAAACACCTTTAGCCTTTTACACCATTTATTTGCTATTAATGTGCGAGATGCAAGTTTCCTCGATTTTTCTGGCACCTTTGACAATCCATGCGACCAAAACCCATGCAGCTCGTTTGCATAGGAGTGCTACTCACTTGGTGGCACTGTGCCAGCAGTCTCCTGCTTTTAACATTGCTACTGCACTCTTGGAAAGTTAGGCCCAAATAAAACTAGCTCAGTTGTTTCCCCCTGTCCTTATTCAGGTGGTAGTGGAAAGTTCAAGATCCCTTTTTGCAGCGGCGACAGGGAGAGCGAGGTGGCAGCTGGGTAAGTAAGTCCTATATATTTGGGCAGCGGCTGAACCTGAGACACTACACCTGTAGTGTCTCCCACCCGTCCTCCTCCTCTAACCAAAAAAAAGGACTCGGTGGTGTGTAGATAAGGTAAGGCTTTTTCTATTTCTTTTTTTTTCCCGTGTGATTGGTAAAAACTTTTCGTTCCTTTTTCATTTATCTAAGTTAAGACTAAGTTAAGTTTAAGATTAAAAATGGCAGGAGATCTCAGACCCGTGTTATGCTCCTCTTGCTCAATGTGGGAGCTCAGGGACACGGCTGATGTCCCTGACTCCTTCACGTGCTGGAAGTGTGTCCAGCTGCAGCTCTTGTTAGACCGCATGACGGCTCTGGAGCTGCGGATGGACTCACTTTGGAGCATCCGCGATGCTGAGGAGGTCGTGGATAGCACGTTTAACGAATTGGTCACACTGCAGATTAGGATTGCTGAGGGAGAAAGGAAATGGGTGACCAAAAGGCAGAGAAAGAGCAGGAAGGCAGCACAGGTGTCCCCTGCGGTCATCTCCCTCCAAAACAGGTATACCGTTTTGGATATTGTTGGGGGAGATGGCTCACCAGGGGAAGGCAGCAGTAGCCAGGTTCATGGCACCGTGGCTGGCTCTGCTGTTCAGAAGGGCGGGAAAAAGAGTGGAAGGGCTATAGTCATAGGGGATTCGATTGTAAGGGGAGTAGATAGGCGGTTCTGTGGTCGAAAACGAGACTCCCGAATGGTATGTTGCCTCCCAGGTGCACAGGTCAGGGATGTCTCAGATCGGCTGCAGAACATTCTGAAGGGGGAGGGTGAACAGCCAGTTGTCGTTGTGCACATAGGCACCAATGATATAGGTAAAAAACGGGATGAGGTCCTACAAGCAGAATTTAGGGAGTTATGAGCCAAGTTTAAAAAGTAGGACCTCAGAGGTAGTAATCTCAGGATTGCTACCAGTGCCATGTGCCAGTCAGAGTAGAAATGAAAAAATAGTCAGGATGAATGCGTGGCTTGAGAGATGGTGCAGGAGGGAGGGGTTCAGATTTTTGGGACATTGGGACCGGATCTGGGGGAGGTGGGACTATTACAAATTGGATGGTCTACACCTGGGCCGGACTGGAACCAATGTTCTTGGGGGTGCTTTTGCTAACGCTGTTGGGGAGGGTTTAAACTAATGTGGCGGGGGATGGGAACCAAATGAGGAGGTCAGTGGACAGTAAGGAGGTAGTAACTAAAGCCTGTAAGGAACTAGATAATGAAGTCAGCGTGACTAAGGGGAAGAGTAGGCAGGGAGAAGATGATGAACGCAAAGGGACTGGTGGTCTGACGTGCATTTGTTTTAATGCAAGAAGTGTAGTAGGTAAGGCAGATGAACTTAGGGCTTGGATTAGTACCTGGGAGTATGATGTTATTGCTATTACTGAGACTTGGTTGAAGGAAGGGCACGATTGGCAACTAAATATCCCAGGATATCGATGCTTCAGGCGGGATAGAGAGGGAGGTAAAAGGGGTGGAGGAGTTGCATTACTGGTCAAAGAGGATATCACAGCTGTGCTGAAGGAGGGCACTATGGAGCACTCGAGCAGTGAGGCAATATGGGCAGAACTCAGAAATAGGAAGGGTGCGGTAACAATGTTGGGGTTGTACTACAGGCCTCCCAACAGCGAGCGTGAGATAGAGGTACAAATATGTAAACAGATTATGGAAAGATGTAGGAGCAACAGGGTGGTGGTGATAGGAGATTTTAATTTTCCCAACATTGACTGGGATTCACTTAGTGTTAGAGGTCTAGATGGAGCAGAATTTGTAAGGAGCATCCAGGAGGGTTTTCTAGAGCAGTATGTAAATAGTCCAACTCGGGACGGGGCCATACTGGACCTGGTGTTGGGAAATGAGCCGGGCCAGGTGGTTGAAGTTTCAGTAGGGGACTACTTTGGGAATAGTGATCACAATTCCGTAAGTTTTAGGATACTCATGGACAAAGACGAGAGTGGTCCTAAAGGAAGAGTGCTAAATTGGGGGAAGGCCAACTATACCAAAATTCGGCAGGAGCTGTGGAATGTAGATTGGGAGCAGCTGTTTGAAGATAAATCCACATTTGATATGTGGGAGGCTTTTAAAGAGAGGTTGATTAGCGTGCAGGAGAGACATGTTCCTGTGAAAATGAGGGATAGAAATGGCAAGATTAGGGAACCATGGATGACAGGTGAAATTGTGAAACTAGCTAAGAGGAAAAAGGAAGCATACATAAGGTCTAGGCGGCTGAAGAAAGACAAAGCTTTGGAAGAATATCGGGAATGTAGGACCAATCTGAAACGAGGAATTAAGAGGGCTAAAAGGGGTCATGAAATATCTTTAGCAAACAGGGTTAAGGAAAATCCCAAAGCCTTTTATTCATATATAAGGAGCAAAAGGGTAACTGGAGAAAGGATTGGCCCACTCAAGGACAAAAGAGGAAAATTATGCGTGGAGTCAGAGAAAATGGGTGAGATTCTAAACGAGTACTTTGCATCGGTATTCACCGAGGAGAGGGACATGACGGATGTTGAGGTTAGGGACAGATGTTTGATTACTCTAGGTCAAGTCGGCATAAGGAGGGAGGAAGTGTTGGGTATTCTAAAAGGCATTAAGGTGGACAAGTCCCCAGGTCCGGATGGGATCTATCCCAGGTTACTGTGGGAAGCGAGAGAGGAAATAGCTGGGGCCTTAACAGATATCTTTGCAGCATCCTTAAACACGGGTGAGGTCCCGGAGGACTGGAGAATTGCTAATGTTGTCCCCTTGTTTAAGAAGGGTAGCAGGGATAATCCAGGTAATTATAGACCGGTGAGCCTGACGTCAGTGGTAGGGAAGCTGCTGGAGAAGATACTGAGGGATAGGATCTATTCCCATTTGGAAGAAAATGGGCTTATCAGTGATAGGCAACATGGTTTTGTGCAGGGAAGGTCATGTCTTACCAACTTAATAGAATTATTTGAGGAAGTGACAAAGTTGATTGATGAGGGAAGGGCTGTCGATGTCATATACATGGACTTCAGTAAGGCGTTTGATAAGGTTCCCCATGGCAGGCTGATGGAGAAAGTGAAGGCGCATGGGGTCCAAGGTGTACTAGCTAGATGGATAAAGAACTGGCTGGGCAACAGGAGACAGAGAGTAGCAGTAGAAGGGAGTTTCTCAAAATGGAGACGTGTGACCAGTGGTGTTCCACAGGGATCCGTGCTGGGACCACTGTTGTTTGTGATATACATTAATGATTTGGAGGAAAGTATAGGTGGACTGATTAGCAAGTTTGCAGACGACACTAAGATTGGTGGAGTAGCAGATAGTGAAGGGGACTGTCAGAGAATACAGCAGAATATAGATAGATTGGAGAGTTGGGCAGAGAAATGGCAGATGGAGTTCAATCAGGGCAAATGCGAGGTGATGCATTTTGGAAGATCCAATTCAAGAGTGAACTACACAATAAATGGAAAAGTCCTGGGGAAAATTGATGCACAGAGAGATTTGGGTGTTCAGGTCCATTGTTCCCTGAAGGTGGCAACGCAGGTCAATAGAGTGGTCAAGAAGGCATACGGCATGCTTTCCTTCATCGGACGGGGTATTGAGTACAAGAGTTGGCAGGTCATGTTACAGTTGTATAAGACTTTGGTTCGGCCACATTTGGAATACTGCGTGCAGTTCTGGTCGCCACATTACCAAAAGGATGTAGATGCTTTGGAGAGGGTGCAGAGGAGGTTCACCAGGATGTTGCCTGGTATGGAGGGCGCTAGCTATGAAGGAAGAGAGGTTGAGTAGATTAGGATTATTTTCATTAGAAAGACGGAGGTTGAGGGGGGACCTGATTGAGGTGTACAAAATCATGAGAGGTATAGACAGGGTGGATAGCAAGAAGCTTTTTCCCAGAGTGGGGGATTCAATTACTAGGAGTCGCGAGTTCAAAGTGAGAGGGGAAAAGTTTAGGGGGGATATGCGTGGAAGGTTCTTTACGCAGAGGGTGGTGGGTGCCTGGAACGCGTTGCCAGCGGAGGTGGTAGACGCGGGCACGATAGCATCTTTTAAGATTTATCTAGACAGATACATGAATGGGCAGGAAGCAAAGAGATACAGACCCTTAGAAAATAGGCGACATGTTTAGATAGAGGATCTGGATCGGCGCAGGCTTGGAGGGCCGAAGGGCCTGTTCCTGTGCTGTAATTTTCTTTGTTCTTTGTTGAAGAAGCCCCAAACTTTGATGATTTTTGGCTTCCACAGATGTTTTTCTCAACCATTTTAGTTTTCTGTTTTGCTGACTGTGACTTGCTTTTCAATCCCCCAGAGTGCTCCCCACTCCCCCAGTGTTCCCTACTGTCCCAGTGCTCCCCACCCCACAGTGCCCCCTACCCCACAGTGCCCCCTCAACCTGCTCCTTTGATGGCTTCTCAAAAGAGCTTTTGTTTCATTTATTTATTCATTCACTGGACATTGCTAGCATTGTCCATTCCTAATTGCCCTTGAGGAGGTGGTGGTGACAACTCAGTGGTTTACTAGGCCATTTCAGAGGGCAGTTAAGAGCCACATGTAAGCCACACCTGTATGTGTGTCTATGTGTGTATGTATGAATGTGTGTTTGTATTTGTGTGTGTATGTAAATGCAGACACTACAAGCACCCCACTGGAGTTGCTAACAGCATTTACAGGAACCTGCAGAGACAAAGAAAGACCTCTAGGGGGCGGAGAAACAGGGTGATGCCTCACCTAGTCAAAGTGCCACAGGGGAGTGCAGTAGAGTCTGCACAACTACCTGCAGGCAGGAGAGTCCCAGAGGACAAAGGGGAGATTAGCCAAGAATCTTTCCCAGCAGCCAGAAAAAAAGCAAACCACCCATCCCCTGAAGTCAAAAGCCTTTGCATTACTCAGCAAAGCACCGAAAGAGAGTCACTACTGACTCTTCTGAAAAAAAAATTCCAACACAGGGCTAATTAAACCTAACCATCTCAAAGACCCTAGGCAGCCATGGAAATGGGTAAACTGAAGAAAAACTTCCCCAAAGAACCACGTTTATTGGGATGCCAAAAAGGGGGCAATTAAAGCAGCAGTGGCACCAAGAAAAGACAGGCTGTGATAAGTTTTAAGATTTATGCGTGAATGGGAATGAATGAGAGACATGCATGTTTTTTTCTGTATCTTATATTTTCTCTTGACCCTTTTAATGAAATGTGCTTTTCTCAAATCGCATTTCAAATCGCGGCGCAGTGGTTAGCACCACACCCTCAAATCGCGGCGTAGTGGTTAGCACCACACCCTCACAGCTCCAGGGACCCGGGTTCGATTCTGGGTACTGCCTGTGCGGAGTTTGCAAGTTCTCCCTGTAACTGCGTGGGTTTTCGCCGGGTGCTCCGGTTTCCTCCCACAGCCAAAGACTTGCAGGTTGATAGGTAAATTGGCCATTGTAAATTGCCCCTAGTGTAGGTAGGTGGTAGGGAATATGGGATTACTGCAGGGTTAGTATAAACGGGTGGTTGTTGGTCGGCACAGACTCGGTGGGCCGAAGGGCCTGTTTCAGTGCTGTATCTCTAAATAAATAAATTCCACTGGGTGTGGTGGAGTCATGCAGGCCCCCACCTGCCAAGAATGAGGCACATTGGTTTTGTCAAAGAACAGTACAGCACAGGAACAGGCCATTCGGCCCTCCAGGCCTGCGCCGATCTTGATGCCAGCCTAAACTAAAACCTTCTGCACTTCCGGGGTCCGTATCCCTCTATTCCCATCCTATTCATGTATTTGTCAAGATGCCTCTTAAACGTCTCTATGGTACCTGCTTCCACCACCTCCCCCGGCAGCAAGTTCCAGGCACTCACCACCCTCTGTGTAAAGAACTTGCCTCGCACATTCCCTCTAAACTTTGCCCCTCTCACCTTAAACCTATGTCCCCTAGTAACTGACTCTTCCACACTGGGAAAAAGCTTCTGACTATCCACTCTGTCCATGCCGCTTATAACTTTGTAAACCTCTATCATGTCGCCCCTCCACCTCTGTCACTCCAGTGAAAACAATCCGAGTTTATCCAACCTCTCCTCATAGCTAATGCCCTCCAGACCAGGCAACATCCTGGTAAACCTCTTCTGTACCCTCTCCAAAGCCTCCACGTCTTTCTGGTAGTGTGGCGACCAGAATGGCACACAATATTCTAAGTGTGGCCTAACTAAAATTCTGTACAGCTGCAGCATGACTTGCCAATTTTTATACTCTGTGCCCCGACCGATGAAGGCAAGCACACTGTATGCCTTCTTGACTACCTTATCCACCTGCGTTGCCACTTTCAGTGACCTGTGGACCTGTACACCCAGATCTCTCTGCCTGTCAATACTCCTAAGGGTTCTGCCATTTACTGTATACTTCCCACCTGCATTAGACCTTCCAAAATGCATTACCTCACATTTGTCCGAATTAAACTCCATCTGCCATTTCTCTGCCCATGTCTCCAACCGATCATACCAATGTCATATGAACATTGATTCTTAACTGTTGCTTGAGCGAGGAAATGACTTGTTGAACAGATCAGCCCTGGCTGGAAAAAACATTTGCATATCAACAGACGGTGCTTGTGTAGACAATTCAACCCACAATGAATGTTGATCATTGGACAGTGAGGGGGTGGGGAAGCACATTCCAGGGCCTGCTGGGGTGATGCAATCCACAGGGGCCAGGACTGGTTGGACCAGCTGATCACATGACTAACTGGCTGTTCCAGGGGTTTTTTGAACTAGCCACAGAGAGTTTGAACGCAGAAAGACTCTTTGTTCCTGGACTGAGAAGATCTCTCCTGTCTGCTCCAATCTCTTTCTCACAAGCCTCTGAATCCACTGAAGAAGCATGAACCCCAAGAGAGAAAAGTCTCCTGCAGTGAACAAGGTTTAAGAAGAATACTGGGCCCCAATGCAAAGCAAGATCTATCTACAATCAAGGACTCGACAGTGAGCTCGAAGACCCGTAACAAAAACTCTTCAGATATTGCCTCAAACTTTTCCACTTTATTTCTTCTGCTCTTTTCTGTCTCTATTTGCATGTGTGTATCGTGTATACATGATAGCGTGGGCGTGTCGTATATCTGTAGGCGTCAACCGAATTAGAGTTTAAGTGTAATAAATTTTAACTTCTTTAAACCTAAAAAAACCTGTTTGTGCTGGTTTCTTTGTCTTATAATTGAAAAGTAGTGAACAAGGATTCACCAAGGGGGAGCTAAAAACACAGCGTGGTTGAAATTAAACCCTGTTACCATAAGACCAGGTGAAGGCTGAGAGGGGCCCCTAGACACCTTTCTCACCTGGTCGCAATAATTGGTATTTGAATTTACCCAAGGACACTGATGGATTATACCATAATCTAATGAATAGCCATGAACCCTACCAATACTTCTCTGTAATCACCTGCTACCAGATGCAACAGGAGAGTCGGGGTACTTTTCGACTTTCAAAAGCATATTACTGTGGATGTCGCCTGACCTGCTGAATATTTCCGTCATTTTTTGTTTTTATTGCTCTTATTTATTTACTTCCTCAGCCCGTTGTCAACCCAGCCAAAATCAGGAATTTACTGTCTGGAAAGCTGGCAATAACAATCCTCTTTCGCATCACCAATCTGCTCGTTAGAAAGCCCCGTATAATTATGACGATTTTCACTCTCCCCAGTCGGTGGGGGAGCAGTTAAAAAGCTCCGTTCCCAGCACACCGCTACTTTAGGTGGCAGGTGGAGCTTTATTAATGAATGGAAACAACCAAGCAGCTAACCAGCAGTTAAAACCTGCCAGGCTTCCAACTCGTTCTTCCATGGGGAATTGCTGCCGGCTCCCGCTGGCTTTCCCCCGAAAGTTAATTTTGACTCTAATGTGTTCACTCAGCTGCA
Source organism: Heterodontus francisci (assembly GCF_036365525.1). NCBI lineage: Eukaryota > Metazoa > Chordata > Chondrichthyes > Heterodontiformes > Heterodontidae > Heterodontus > Heterodontus francisci. Next base: position 130,616,403 of record NC_090375.1, on the reverse strand, counting down.
GACCATTCATGTTAAAATTGATTGCGTTCTATTTGAATTGGCTAAAATCTGTAAGTGTGCACACCTGTAATTAAACATGTGGTGAGTGGTTGACCTTAGCGCAGAACAGATTAGTAGTGAATAATTAATGATAAATGATGGGCCATTAGTAGTTAATAATTTATATTAGAATGATTAAAAAAACAAGGTTATGCTTATTTATAATTATATGAAGTAGTGCCATGTCAGACATTATAAAGAAACAGTTAAACACACTTGTATAAAAGTTGTTTCTTCAACATAATGGCTAACTTCAATTACACTTTTCCACATACTGCTATGACTAGTTTGTTTAATATCATTTTGAAGATTGACAATACAGCATGCTGGCCAATTATCCCAGCTATTAGATTAGATGGTGCAATTCTGCTGACTTAGTCTTTTAACTCTAGCTTAAAAAACACTAGCATTGCTCAAAATATTTTTCTTTGACACATGTACTTAGGTGCTTCATGCAGAACAGACCAATTTACCAATCATTTCAGTGCAGGTTGAGTAATCAAGCCTGTGGCCTAACAGCATATTTTATGATAGTTACACAGTGCAGGGTAAATAATCGAGCTGGAGGAGTCTGCAGCTTTCTGGCAGTTTCATTGCACAGTCGGTAATGGAGCTGGCAGGGCGGAATCAATTACTGGCCAGTCAAGATTTTCCCACAGGTTGGGGCTTGGGAAAAGACTTTACTGCTGCCTAGACAGCTGGCATGGAGTGTCCACTGGGAAAGTGGTCTGCTGAATGAGAGACGGACAGTTCCATGTGATAAATCTAGTGGTAAACTGGTGGCAGTTCATAAATTAAAGAACAAACAGTGAAATGTGTATGTATTCCCCTCCTAACTTGTGCCAGCTTTGTGTTTAAAGGACAGTGTTAGCATCTCTAATTGTATTTTAATTTTGAAAGTTGCTTTTACTCTCCCATGCGTCGAATTTTCCATCAAAGTTTACATTTTAAAGACTTTTTTTCTTTATTTAAGCTTCGTGCAGCCGAGAGCAATATAATTCTTTAATAGAAATAAAGTTATCCAGTGTAATAGCCAGCCTGGTTACCAGAATCGAAAGAATGTTGAGAATATTTGAGTCAAGAACAGGTTTAAAACTATTTTTGGTGGGGAGGAAGGAAAGATTCTGTTTTGTAATTGCTTCCCTGTAAATAGACATTTACTGTGCTTCTAGTCATTTTACCTGACATAGAAAATCTAGTCAATAAAAAGTAAACTTAGTGAAAGGACTGACAGAGATAGTGGGGAAGCTGCAAAGTATTGCGATAGAAATCAGTCATAGTGTTCAGATATTCTGTGGAAGTATAGTATCCCTGATGACTATCACTGAGATATATCTCTAAATTTAAAAAAGTTTAAGCAGATAGTTCTGTCTGTCTATCCATCTGTAAACATTCATGTCCATGCAGAGTTAAAAATATTTTATGGGATTCTTAGAACTTGGCAATCCTTTGGTTATTAAATTTAATGGAAAAATGGACATGAGAAAATAACTGGTCTAATGGTAGATGACAGCAGAAACTGACATTTTCATAATCATTGACTAGTTACAGCACAGAAGGAGGCCATTCAGCCTGTCAATTCCATGTAGCTCTGCAAGGGCAATTCAGCTGGTCCCACTTTCCTGCCCTTTCCCCATAACTCTTTATAAAAAAAATGTAATCTTCAGGTGATTATCCACTTCTCTTTTGAAAGCCACAATTGAATCCACCACATTCTCAGGCAGTGCATTCCAGATGCTAACCATTTGCAGCATTAAAAAAAAGTTTTCTCGTTTTGCAAATCACCATAAATCTGTCTTCGGGTTCTCGACTGCTCCATCAAAGGGAACAATTTCTTTCTATCTACTCTGTCTAGACACCCCATGATTTTTAACACCTCTATTAATCTCCTCTCAACCTTCTCTTCTCCAAGGACAACAGCCCCAGCTCTTCCAGTCTATCCGTGTAACTAAAGTCTCTCATCCTTGGAACCATTCTCGTAAATCTTTTCTGCACCTTCTCTAAAGCCTGCACATCCTTCCTCGTGTGGTGCCCAGAATTGGACACAATACTCCAGTTGAGGCCAAACCATTGTTTCATAAAAGTCCTTCATAACTTCCTTGGTTTTGTACTCTATGCTTCTATTTAAAAAGCCCAGGATTCCATATGCCCTTTTAACCACTTTCTCAACCTGCCCTGTCACCTTCAACTATTTATGCACATACACCCCCAGGTCTCTCTGCTCCTGCACCCCCTTTAGTTTATATTATCTCTCCTGTTCTTCCTACCAAAATGTATCACCCCATTTCTCTGCCTTAAATTTCATCTGCCAGGTTTATTGCTGCTTTAAGCATTACTATCACTCCAAAATAGATTTGTGCACATTAGCAACAACATTTAAAAAATAAGGCGAATTGAACTATGTTAAAGGCATCATGAAAATCTTCTGCAGCTGTAAAGGGGGTGTGTGTGCATAAATCGTTGAAGCTGTAAAGGATCTTTGAAAAGTGAGTGTTTTATTCCAGCTGAAAACTGGCATTAGTGCACTTTAAGGATGAGGAAGGTTTTGAAGTGGGCATCATTGTTTGAGAGATTTTCATAAGCAGATGGTTTCTCTGCCCAATAGCATGGCTGTAGCAACCAGTGGAGGGCGTGTTACAACAGCAGAAGAGAATAGCCCAACAATACAGGAGGCTTTTGGTTACATATGAAGTAAGTAGCACTGAGTCCAGCTCGACAGAGTACTTAACTCAGGGAATTCCGTGAGAGAGGGAATTCGGTGCAGTGAGGGAAGAGGTGCTATTCTGGTCTTTTATAAAACAAGGAGTGGTCCGAGTGAGGAAACGGGAGACAGCAAGACCTGATAAGAAGTTGGTAAATGATTCTAGTTAATAGTCTAGAAAGAAAAGGCATGGCAGGGAACCTCAGCTCCATGGAATGCACATTCTGTACCATGTGGGAAATCCTGGATACTTTTTGTGACCTGGAAGTGCCACCAGCTAGAGCAGCTCGAGCTCTGGGTTTCGGAGCTTGAGCAGCCACTGAAGTCCCTACGGGGCATCTGCGAGGCTGAGAGCTTTGTGGATAGCACATTTCTGGAGGTGATCACCCTGCAGCTTAACAATGTGCAGGCAGAGAGGGAATGGGTGACCACCAGAAGGACAAGAAGGACCAGGCAGGCAGGGCAGGGATCCCATGAGTGCATCTCACTCTCCCATCAGTATTCAGTTCTGAATTCTAGTAAGAGTGATGGATCCTCTGGGGAGTGCAGGCAAGTCTATGGCACCCTGGGTTGCTCAACTGTACAGGAAGGGAGGAAGAAGAGTGGAAGAGCAATAGTGGTAGAGGATTCAATAGTGGGGGGAACAGACAGGTGTTTCTGCAGCCAGAGATGTGACTCCAGGATGGTATGTCGCTTCCCTGGTGCCAGGATCAAGGATGTCACTGAGCGGGTGGAGGACATTTTGGGAAGTGGGGAGAGGATGAACAGCTTGTGGTCATAGTTCATATAGGCACCAATGACATAGTCAGAAAGAGGGATGAGGTCCTGAAGGCAGAATTTAGGGAGCTAGGAATGACATTATAAAGTAGGACCTTAAAGTAATCTCCAGATCACTCTCTAGTGAGTACAGAAATAGGAAGATAGATCTGATGAATACATGGCTGGAGAGATGTTACAGGAGGGAGGGCTTTAGATTCCTGAGGCATTGAGACTGCTTCTGGGAGAGATGGAACCTGTACAAGCAGGACAGTTTGCACCTCACCAGGACCGGGACCAATATCCTTGCAGGGGGTTTTGCTATTGCTGTTGAGAAGGGTTTAGATTAATTTGGCAGGGGGCTGGGAACCTGACAGTAGACTTGGAAGGCAGAGAAGAAAAGCTGGAAATTGAAGGTAGAAAATTAGTAAGCACGTTTGGAAAGCAGAGGAAACAAAGGCCAGAATTTCATGTCCCACCCGCTACCTCCCATGCCCCAGGAGTGGGCTCGGAGGCGGGAGGGGTGTAATATCAGGTGGGAGGCAGGGGAGTGCTGTGCCCATTGCCTACCTACCTCCGCTGCTTTTTTACCAATTAATGGCCTCTTCCCGCCGCCGCTGATATTTTACCAGCAGCAGATGGGCACCTAAGGAGGCCATCTAGTAATACCTGCCGATCTCCTTGTGAGCTGAGGGAGGCCCTCCTGATCGGGCATCCTGTACCCCACAGAGGGTCCCCCCCAGCAGCATGGGCCGCCCCCTCTGAAACAACATCCCCTGCCCTACACTCCAACCTACCCCACCTCGCTGGGGCCTAGCTGATTGTCCTCGGCAAGATCCGACCCACACTTACCTTTTCAGAGGCTGATGTCCATGTTCCACTTATGGCGAGGTGCAGTTCCAGCAGTGGCCATTGCTCCGGATGGCACTGCTGGGACTGAAGAGCAGCCAGCCCTTTCGCCAACAGCTCTTGAAGGCAGGACTTCTTACCTCAGGGGCGGAAGCCACAATTGCAGCCAAATAAGTTCCCGAGCCACACAAAATTGCAGCGTGTCTTCAAGGCTTGGAGGAGACAGGCTCGCCCTGGCTTTCCAGCCAGTGGGCCGGGCCACTGTCTCCAGGTAAAATTTCAGCCAAAGGCTAGAAAATAGACAACAAGGGAGTATGACTGTGCTAAATGGTATATGCTTCAATGCAAGAAGGCTAGGGAATAAAGCAGCTGAGCTGAGAGCACAAATTGACACATGGGAGTATGATAATATAGCTGTTACTGGAACATGGCTGAAAGAGGAGCAGGAATAGCAGATCAATATTCCTGGTTACAGGGTTTTCAGATGAGATAGGGGGATAAAAAGGAGTGGGGCACAATGTTGATTAAAGAAACAATTACAGTTGTAAGGAGGGATGTTATGGTAGAAGAATCATGAATGAGGCCATATGGATTGAGCTGAACACAAAAACGGGGCAATCACACTACTGGGAGTGTACTATAGTCTCCCAAACAGTCAGAGGGAGATAGAAGAGCAAATGTGTAAGCAAATATTATCAGAAGTGCAAAACAATACCGCAATAATAGTGGGGGATTTCAAGCACCCTAATATTAACTGAAATAGAACGAATGTGAAAGGCATGTGATTATTTTGTATATGTCTTCACTGAGGAAGATACAAGAAATTCTCCCAGAATTAGAGATCCAAGGGACTAGGGAGAATGAAGAATTGAAGGAAATTAGTATTAGTAAGAAGGTTGTATTGGAGAAATTAATGGGGCTGACGGTTGATAAGTCCCCAGGACCTGATATTCTACATCCCAGAGTGTCGAAAGAGGTAGCAATGGAGACAATGGATACATTGGTGATCATCTTCCAAAATTCTATGATTCTGGAACTGTTCCTACAGATTGTAAGGTAGCAAATATCACCCCACTATTTAAGAAGGGAGGGAGAGAGAAAGGGAACTGCAAACCTGTTAGCCTTACATCAATAGTAGGGAAAATGCTAGAATCTATTCTAAAGGATGTGATCAATGGACATTTGGATAATAATAATCTGATTGGGTATAGTCAACATGGATTTTTGAAAAGGAAATCATGTTTAACAAACCTTTTGGAGTTTTTTGAGGGATAAAGGGGAGTTGGTGGATGTAGTATACTTGGATTTTCAGAAAGCTTTTGATAAAGTCCCCCACAGGAGGTTAGTTAGCAAAATTAAAGCAAATGGGATAGGAGATAATATACTGGCATGGAACAAGGATTGGTTAACAGGCAGAAAACAGAGAGTAGGAATAAACAGGTCATTCTCGTTTTGGTAGGCTGTGACTAGTGGGGTACCGCAAGGATCAGTACTTGGGCCCCAGCTGTTCACAATATATATCAATGATTTGGATGTGGGGACCAAATGTAATATTTCCAAGTTTGCAGATGACACAAAACTAGGTGGGAATGTGTATTGTGAGGAAGATGCAAAGTGGCTTCAAGGGGATTTGGACTGACTTAGTGAGTGGGCAAGAACGTGGCAGATGGAATATAATGTGGAAAAATGTGATGTTATCCATTTTGGTAGGAGGAATAGATGTGCAGAGTATTTCTTAAATTGTAAGAGATTAGAAAGTGAATATGTACAAAAGGACCTGGGTGTCCTTGTCAATAAGTTACTGAAAGCTAACGTGCAGGTGCAGCAAGCAATTAAGAAGGCTAATGGTATGTTAACCTTTATTGCATGAGGATTTGAGCAAAGGAGTAGTGAAGTCTTTCTTCAATTGTACAGAACCTTGGTTAAACTACACCTGGAATACCGTGTGGAGTTTTGTTCCCCTTACCTTAGGAAGGATATTATTGCCATAGAGGGAGTGCATCAGACTTGTTGAAGGTTCATCAGACTTGTTCCTGGAATGGTGGGACTGTCCTATGAGGAGAGATTGGGGAAACTGGGCCTGTATTCTCTAGAGTTTCGGAGAATGAGAGGTGATCTCATTGAAACCTACAAAATACTTAAAGGGATAGACAGGATAGATGCGGATAAGATATTTCCCCTGGTTGGGGAGTCTAGAACCAGGGGACACAATTTCATAATAAAGGGAAAGCCACTTAGGCACGTGGTGAGGTACCCCAGAGGGCTGTGGAAGATCAGTCATTGAGTATGTTTAAAGCAGAGATTGACAGATTTCTAAATACCAATGACCTAAAGGGATATGGGGATAGTGTGGGAAAAAAGACATTGAAGACGATGATCAGTCATGATCGTATTGAATGGCGGAGGAGGCTTTATGGGCTGAATGGCCTACTGCTGCTCCTATGTTCCACAGAGGGAGCAGAATTCTTAAAATGCATTCAGGTAAACTTTTTTAGCCTGTATGTTGGAATCCCGGTAAGATAGGGGACAGTTGTGGACATAGTTTTAGGCAACTCTAATACAAACACAAAATACTACGGATGCCAGAAATCTGAAAAATAAACAGAAAATGGTGGATATACTCAGGTCAGGCAGCATCTGTGGAGAGAAAAACAGCGTTCACGCTTCAGGTCGATGACCTTTCATCAGAACTGTTTTCTCTCCACAGATGTTGCCTGACCTGCTGAGTATTTCCAACATTTTCTGTTTTGTTTTAGGAATGAACCTGGGCAGGTGGAAGGGATATCAGTTGGGGAGCACTTTGGAAGTGATCATAATTCAGTCAGATTTAGGGTAGATATAGAAAAGGACAAAGATAGACCAGGAACAAAAGTTGTCATTGGGAAAAAGCTAATTTTACTAAGCTGAGATGAAATTTAGCTAAAGAGTACTGGAATTAGCTTCCTGAAAGTAAATCAGTGCCAGATCAGTGGGTGTCATTCAAGGAAGAGATAGTGAGGGTCAGAGCAATTATGTTCCCTTGAAGCAAAATGGTGGGACTAACAAATCCAGAGCCCCCAAGATGTCAAGGGGCTTAAAGAAAAGGCTAAAAAGAAAAGGGGAAGCTTATGACAGACACTGAGGGCTCAATACTGCAGAAAACCTAAAGAACTATAAAAAGGGTTAAATCAAAAAGGAAATGAGGAAAACAATGAGAGGACATGAAAAAATATTGGCAAATAAAATCAAGGAAAACCCAGAGGTTTTTAATAAATACATAAAGTGCAAGAGGATAACTAAAGAAAAAGTAGGGCCTATTAGGAACCATAAGGGTAATGTGTGCAATAAGGTGGAAGACATTGGTATTGTTGTTAATGAATCCTTTGTGTCTGCTTTCACTAAAGAAAGGGACGATACAGACATTGCAATCAGGGGGGAGGAGTGTGAAATATTTAGATGAAATTAACATAGTAAGAGAGGAAGTATTAAAGGATTTAACATCTTTGAACGTGGATATATCCTCAGACCTGGATGAAATGTATCCTAAGCTGTTAAGAGAAGCAAGAGAAGAAATAGCAAAGGCTCTGACCATCATTTTCCAATTCTCTCTCGCTACAGGTGTGATGCCAAAGTACTGGAAAACAGTTAATGTTGTACCATTGTTTAACAAGGGAGAAAGGGATAGACTGAGTAATTAAAGGCCAGTCAGTCTAACCTCAGTGGTAGGAAAGTTCTGAGGGACAGGATAAATCTTCATTGAGAGAGGCACTGATTAATCAAGGACAGTCAGCATGGATTTGTTTCGGGAAGGTCATGTCTGATTAATATGATTGAATTTTTTGAGGAGTTAACAAGGAGGGTCAATGATGGTAGTGCATTTGATGTAGTCTGTATGGGTTTTAGTAAGACTTTTGATGAGGTCCCACATGGCAGACTGGTCGTCTAAGTAAAAGCCCATGGGTTCCAAGGCAAAGTGGCAAGTTGAATCCAAAATTGGCTCCAAGGAGGGAAGCAAAAGATAATGGTTGATGGGTGTTTTTGTGACTGGAAGGCTGTTTCCAGTGGGGTTCCACAGGGCTGTGGTATATATCAATGATTTGGACTTGAATATATGGGGTATGATTAAGAAGTTTACTGATGATTCAAAAATTGGCTGTATTGTTTATAATGAAGAAGAAAGCTGTAGACTGCAGGAAGATATCAGTGGTCTGATCAGATGGGTGGAACAGTGGCAAGTGGAGTTCAATCTGGAGAAGTGTAAGGTTATGCATTTGGGGAAGGCTAACAAGGCAAACGAATACACAATAAATGGTAGGATATGAGAAGTGTAGGAGAACATAGGAACCTTGGAGTGCATATCCACAGATTATTGAAGGTGGCTGGACAGGTAGATAAGGTGGTCACAAAGGCATACGGGATGCATGCCTTTATTAGCAGAGGCATAGACTATATGAGCTGGGAGGTTATGCTGGAACTGTATAAAATACTAGTTGGGCACAACTGGAGTACTACATGGAATTCTGGTGACTGCACAATAGGAAAGCTGTGAAGAAGCAAAGGATTTAGATATCTATGATATCTATGATATCTAATTGGACAGGTGCAGAAAGTACCACCCTTACAACTGTTCCAGATGAAGGCAGTGAACACCAGCCTTCCTGTTTTGTATGGTGACTTCCACATCAGGCATTAACTAACTCAGCCACTGCTTGAATACCAGACTTGCCAGAAAATCTACCTGTATTGATCATTGTATTGGTGTTGCAATGCTAATAGGTAAGAAAAGTCAGTTGTTCAGTCTACTCACACTGACTTAGGACAGTAAATAATGTGATGGAATCCATTATTACAAAGCTTGTTTTTGTTTGAGAGCCCAACTGAAACAGAAAGTAGAACAGAAACAGAAACTAGAACAGAAACTGAAACAGAAGCTGGGAAACTGGCACTGGTTAGAACCAGATAAAAGGAGACAGTGTCCTCCCCTGATCAGGCAGGAATGGAGTGCTGGCAAGAAGAAGGAAATGAAGACTGAATCCTGGAGCTCTTTCTATTACTTAAAGAAGACAACTAACCAGGCCAGGCCATACAGTGCACAGGCTGTCACTGAAGGACTCAGATAAAGGGAAGACCGGTGTATACATGCTATTAAGACTGTCATGAGCAGAGCTGAAGAAGTTCTGGAGAAATGCACCTCGTGGTAAAAACCACCCGTGGAGTTCGGATTGAGAAGGAAATTCTGTCAGAAGAATAACAGCAGCTAAATCCTTGAAGAAAGGAGCTGAAAATCTACCTGAGGAACTTCAAAGTTGTGAAGAACTGTGACTGTAGTTGTTGTCATATATTCTGGGTGGACTGCCCAGTGAAACCATGAGACCCATTTCTATTGTATCTGATTGTTAATCTATAATTTGTAATATATATATTGACCGTGTTCTGTCTGTTGCTTCATGTTTAATTTATGTTTGGTTTAGTTTGAGTGTTAAAGTAAAATTTATAAAAGTGAAATCTTGTCCATTTGGTTTGGTTTCCTAAATTAGGGCCAATTGGTGTATTTGATTCTTTTTGTTTGTTGGTCGTCTCCAACGGGGATCAGAACAAAATTGGTGGCTCATCTGGGATTTGAATTATTCACGATAAGGCTATAAAACAGGTTTGCTGAAATTTTCTGGAGTTTAAGCAAACAAGATTTCACATTTACTTTGGGTTCAGTGTGAAATCAACATGAATACCATTAATGTACAAGAATTTGAGAGAAGGTTTGACTCTCAATATATTGCAGCAGTTGAAAAAGATTGATTTTGTCGTGATATCAGCACAGGTGGGGTTAGTGTAAGCCCAGGGGCTAAGAAAGTGGAGATAGTCCAAGAGTTGGTTTCTCACTTGAAGCTGCTGAAAGACCAGGATGTTTTTGCTGTTCAAGTAGAACTAGCCAAAACTGAGCTAGAGAAGATAAGATTGGAAAGAGAAGAAGAAGAAAGGGAAAGACAAAGACCATTTTTAGTTTAGTTTAGTTTAGAGATACAGCACTGAAACAGGCCCTTCGGCCCACCGAGTCTGTGCCGACCATCAACCACCCATTTATACTAATCCTACACTAATCTCATATTCCTGCCACATCTCCACCTGTCCCTATATTTCCCTACCACCTATCTATACTAGGGGCAATTTATAATGGCCAATTTACCTACCAACCTGCAAGTCTTTTGGCTGTGGGAGGAAACCCACACAGACACAGGGAGAACTTGCAAACTCCACACAGGCAGTACCCAGAATTGAACCCGGGTCGCTGGAACTGTGAGGCTGTGGTGCTAACCACTGCACCACTGTGCCGCCTTGATGTAAGAAAACATAATTCGGACTAGTGAGGATAAAACTTGATAGGGAAGAGAAACAAAAAGAATGAGAACAAGAAATGCAAACATTGGCACAAGACCAAGAAATGAAAAGCCAATGGGCTTGCATCAGGAGTGAAAATTGAGGATGACCTGGATGAAACTCCTCATGGATTTGATTTGGCAAAGAATATATGCTTGGTACCTAAATTTCATGAAGAGAGAGTAGAAATGTCCTTTGTATCATTTGAGAAAATTGCCATTAATCTGGAGTGGCCTAAATCATCTTGGCCAATGCTTCTACAGAGTGTTTTTGTAGGGAAAATTTCAGAGGTTTATTCATCTCTTTCAGATGAACACTCATGTGACTATGACAGAGTAAAGACTGCTGTTCTCAATGCCTACGACTTGGTACCAGAGGCCTACAGCCAAAAATTTAGGAATTTAAAAAAGAAACTGGGCTAGATATATATGCTAGGGAGCAGAAAATGGTGTGTGATGTGTGGTGTAGATCAATGAAGATTGCACAAGAATTTGAGAGCCTCAGGGAAGTAATTCTGATAGAAAAATTCAAAATTAGTGTCCCTTCGAGAATAAGGTCCCACCTGGAAGAACATAAAGTTGGTAAAATCAGGGTTGCTGCAGTAATGCCAGTTGATTACAAATTGACCCACAAAAGTAGAAGTTACAAGCCCCAGTTTGGAAACTTTCAGCGAGGTTGGAGAGGTAGGAAGTTTGATAATGAAAAGAGATTTGGTTCTATTGAGAGAAATGACAAAAGTAAAGAGGCAGACACATCTCAGGTTAGTAAAAGAGAAGGCCAGGAGGAAAGGTTTGGTTCGAGGGGACTGACATGCTATTTCTGTTGTAAGAAAGGACGTGTGAAGGCTGAGTATTGGAAGTGGAAAAACAAGCCTGTTGCATATGTACAGTCAAAGGGTATTTCTACAGGAGGTAATGTCCTAGTGGATGGCGTTCACGCTAAGAGGTAGTTTCTCCACGTTCACTGACAGAGTGAATCAGATTGCAGAGAACTGTAGGAATTTTTTGTGGAGGGTGAGGTATTCCCACAGTCATCTGGTGAAGCAGGCAAGTCAATTGTCATCGTTGGAGATAAGAGGTGGCACAGTCACTGATGTTGGCAGGTGACATGAATTTCCCCCCCAGTAGTTTGCTGAATGCGAAGGGTCCAAGGGATAGATAGAACCTATTTATCTGTTCCTTTATATAGGGTTAATTTAAAATTTAAAATGTTAAAACTTGGTCACTGGTCCTGTTACCATCGGTGTTGTTCCTAGTTTGCCCATTGAGAGGGGAGATTTTCTGCTAGGAAATGACTTGGCTGGAGATAAGGTATTGGTGTCTCCTGTAGTTTCAGAAAAGCCATTTGAGGTTGCTAGAACTGAAGTTTTACAGGAAGAGTTTCCTGGAATATCTCCAGAATTGTTGTGACTAGCTCCCAGGCTCAGAGGATTAAACAAGATGCGATGGATTCAAATGTTATGGAGGATAATTTGGGTGCTTGGTTGGCTGAAACTTTTTTCAAGGATATGGATGGGGCAGTTGTGATAAAGGATCCGAGGCTAACAATGGTGAATTGTTTAGCAGATCCTCTTTGATTGAGGCTTAACAGGCAGACCTTGACTTAAGAAGCTTGTCTCAGATGGCTTGTTCTGAAACAGAGGCTGAAAAGATCCCTGAGAGTTATTATGTTAAGAATGACATTCTGATGAGTAAGTGGAGACCTCCCCAAAGGCCCGCTGATGAGGATTGGGCTCTAGTCCATCAAATTGTTGTCCCTCCTTGCTACGCAGTGAAATTTTGAGAATTGCCCATGAGATACCAGTTGCAGATCATTTGGGTACTCGGAAGACACAGGCTAGGGTAATGATACATTTTTACTGGCTGAAGCTGCACAGGCATGTGGTTGACTTCTGTACGACATTTCACAAATGTAGGAACATAGGAATATAGGAAATAGAAGCAGGAGTAGGCCATTCAGCCTGTTGAGCCTGCTCTGTCATTCAATTAGATCATGGCTGATCTTCTACCTCAATGTCATTTTCCCACATTATCCCCATATCCCTTGATATCTTTAATATCTAGAAAACTATTGATGTCTTGAATATACTCAATGACTGAGCCTCCACAGCCCTCTGGGGTAGAGAATTCCACAGATTCACCACCCCAAGTGAAGAAGTTCCTCCTCATCTCACTCCTAAATGGCCTACCTCCTATTCTGAGACTGTGTCCCCTGGTTCTAGACCCTCAATACCAGGGGAAACATCCTTCCTGCATCAACCTTGTCGAGCCCTGTAAGAATATTGTATACTTCAATGAGATCACTTCTCATTCTTCTAAACTCTACAGAATACAGGCCCAGTCTCCTCAATATCTCCTCATATGACAATCCCGCCATCCCAGGAATCAGTCTGGTGAACCTTCGTTGCACTCCCTCTATGGCAAGTAAATCCTTCCTTAGGTAAGGAGACCAAAACTGTACACAATACTCCAGGTGAGGTCTCACCAAGGCTCTCTCCAATTGCAGCAAGACTTTACGCCTGTACTGAAATCCACTTACAATAAAGGCCAACATACCATTTGCCTTCCTAATTGCTTGCTGCACCTGCATGTTAGCATTCAGTGATTTATAAACAAGGACACCCAGGTCCCTTTGGACAACACTTACCAATTTCTCACCATTTAAGAAATACTCTGTATTTCTGTTTTTCTTACCAAAGTGGATAACTTCACATTTTTCCACATTATATTCCATCTGCCATGTTCTTACCCACTCACGTAGCCTGTCTAAATCCCCTTGAAACCTCTTTGCATCCTCCTCACAACTCACATTTCCACCTAGTTTTGTGTCATCAGCAAACTTGGGAATATTACATTTGGTCCCCACATCCAAATCATTGATATAGATTGTGAATAGCTGGGGTCTAAGCACTGATCCTTGCAGTTCTCCACTAGTCATAGCCTGCCAACCTGAGAATGACCTGTTTATTCCTACTCTCTGTTTTCTGTCCATTAACCAATTCTCAATCTATGTCAGTATATTATCCCCAATCCTATGTGTTCTAATTTTGTTTACTAAACTCCTGTTTGGGACCTTATAGGAAGACTTCTGAAAAATCCGAATACATGACATCCACTGGTTCCCCTTTATCTATTCTGCTAGTTACATCCTCAAAAAACTTGAACAGGTTTGTCAAACATGATTACCTTACATAAATCCATGTTGACTCTGCCTAATCATATCATTATTTTCTAAGTATCCAGTTACAACATTCTTTATAATAGATTTGAGCATTTTCCCGACTACTGATGTCAGGCTAACAGGTCTGTAGTTCCCCATTTTCTCTCTCCCTCCTTCCTTAAATAGTGGGGTTACATTTTCTACCTTCCAATTTTCAAGAACCTTTCTAGAATCTAGAGAATTTTGGAAGATGATCACCAACGCATCCACTATTTCTACAGCCATCTCTTTCAACACTCTGGGATGCAGATCATCGGGTCCAGGGAATTTACCAACTTTCAGTCCCATTAATTTCTCCAGTACTACTTTTTTTTACTAATTCTAATACTAATTCTTTCAGTTCCTCATTCTCGCTAGACCCTTGGTTCTTTATTTCTGGGAGGTTTTTTGTATTTTCCTCCGTGATGACAGAAACAAAGTATTTGTTTAGTTTCTCTGCTATTTCCTTATTCCCCTTTATAAATTCCTCTGTCTCTGCCTGTAATGGGACCACACTTGTCTTTGCTAATCTTTTCCTTTTTGCATACCTATAGAAGCTTTTACAATCCATTTTTATGTTTCTTGCTAGTTTACTTTCACATTCTATTTTCTCTTTCTTTATCAGTTTCTTGGTCCCCCTTTGCTGAATTCTAAAATTCTCCAAACCTCAGGCTCGCTTCTTTTGGCACCTTTATAAGCCTCTTCCTTTGATCTAATGCAATCTTTAACTTCTCTTGTTAGCCATGGTTGGATCACTTTTGCTGTTGGTTTTAGTACCTCAAAAGAATGTAAATTTGTTGAACCAGAGATCCTTCACCTGTTAAGCAAACATGATGACCACTACAGTACAGAAACCCCACAACACTACAGAAACTCCATGTCAGATGATTGGGAAGCCACAGCCTTCAATTAAGCCAGCGCCATTAATACCGACACCTCCATTTGATGAACCATTTAGTAGGGTTCTTGTGGATTGTGTTGGACGAATCCCCACGATTAAGTCAGGTCATAGGTATCTCCTAACCATCATGGATTTGTCCATTCGATTTCCAGAGGATATACCATTGAAGAAGATCACAGCGTAAGTTGTGATTGAGGGGTTCACCCAGTTTTTCACTCGGTATGGGCTGCCAGAAGAAATTCAGTCTGACCAGGGATCAAATTTCATATTTGGTGTATTCCAAGAGGTCATGTATAATTTGGGAGTAAAGCAGCTCAAATTATCTGCACAGGGTGCTTTGGAAAGATATCACTAAACCCTGAAGAGTATGACGAAAGCATATAGTTTTGAATATCCCCATGATTGGGATAATGGGATATCATTTTTGTTATTTGCAATCAGGAACACACCAAATGAGTCTGCTGGTTTCAGTGCCTTCGAATTGTTCTATGGGTATGAGGTTAGGGGTCCTCTTAAATTCATTAAGGAGAGATTTTTGGCATAGGAGGAGGAAACTAACCTCTTAGACCATGTGTCAGAATTTCAAGAGAGACTCCAAAAAGCTTGTGAGATGTCTAGAGAACATCTCAGTATTTCTCAGCAGGTGATAAACCCAGGTAGATGGAACACCTAAGGCACAGAGTTTTCAACCTGGAGATAAGGTGCTAGTTTTGTTGTCTTTGTCTGGTGAACCATTGAAAGCTAGATTTAGTGGACTTTACTTCATCAAAAGAAAACTCAGTGAAGTAAACTATTAGGTTAGTACCCCAGACAGATGGAAAAGTCAAAGGGTATGTCATGTGGATATGCTGAAGAAGTACTATGACTGTGAGCATAGTCAGCCAGTAGGTGAGGCAGTAGAGAATGTAGATGGTGATACCGCTGCATGTGATAAACCAGAGGATGGGTCTGAGATTGAGTGTTCCCAGATTGAACCTCCTGCAGTGAAGCTAGCGAACATGGAGGTGTTAAAGGGTCTGGATGAGGTGCTACAAAATCGACCTGAGCACCAGAGGAAATAATTAATTTATTGAGAGAGTATAAGCTGATATGTACAGATAAGCCAGTCACAGTTCTCCGGCTATTCATGAGGTTGATGTAGGGGATGCTAAACCAATTAAACAAAACTCCTACAGACTCAATCCCAGTAAATTGGCTAAAGTCAGAGAGGAGGCTCAGTACATGATAAAATTGAACCCAGTCAAAGTAGTTGGGGTTCTCCCGTTGTTTGATACCAAAACTAGACTGTTCTCAAAGGTTTTGTATAGATTACTGAAAGGTTAATGTGGTAACTAAAATGGACTCCTATCTGATCCCAAGGCTTGAGCATTGTATTGATAGGGCGGGGAACTTGGCCTTTGGCAGCAATATTGATTTGCTTAAGGGATAGTGGCAAGTCCCCTTGTCTGACCAGGCTAAAGAAATATCTGCTTTTGTCACACAGGATGGTCTGTTCCAGTGTAAAGTCATGCCATTTGGTATAAAAAATGCACCAGCCACATTTCAAAGTGTTACGACCAGGTGAGAAAGGTGTCTAGGGGTCTTTTGCTGTCTTTACCTGGTCTTATTGTAGCAGGGTTTAATTTTAAACACACTGTGTTTTGAACTCCCCCTTTGTGAATCCTTGTTCACAACTTTACAATTATAAGGCAAAGAAACCAACACACCAGGTTTTCTCAGGTTTAAAGGTGAAAGATGAAATTTATTAAACCTTAAGCTTAAACTTAAACTCTAATACGGTTCATGCCTACAGATATACGACGTGCCCACGCTAGCGTGCACACATGGTATACACATGCAGATAAGGACAGAAAAAAGAGGAAAATATAGTAGAGAGGGGTTTGAGGCAATATCAGAAGAGTCTCTTGGTTACTGTGCTTCGAGCTCACTTGATTGTAGGTAGTCTTGCTGTTCGTTGGGGCCCAGTGTTCCTTTTAAACCTTGTTCACGTAGGAGGCTTTTCTTTCTTTGAGATGCATGCGTTTTCACAAGATTCAGTTCCCTGAGAGATGAGCAGGCAGGAGAGAGGTCTTCTCAAACCAGGAGCTTTCAAGTTCAAATTTTTTTTTCCAATTTAAAATCGCCCTTAGTTGGCCAGCAGGTGGTCACGTGACTGATTGGTTTGACCAGGTTTCTTCTGTGTATTGGGGCAAGGACTGGTTCCTATGTTTCAACACTGTCTGTTACTATGCAAATGTATTTCCAGTCAGGGGCTTGCAATTTTAAGTTTTAATGTTCATGTGACAAAATAATGTGTGCCTCAGTCTTGGCAGGTGGGGGGTTTACCCCGTCACAAAGATTGACCAATCAAGTAGTTTCCGATTTGGGTAACTGTGTTGTGTACATCATGACCTTTTGGTGTACCGTGACATTTGGAGTGATCATGCCTGACATTTAAAAGCTCTGTTTGACAGGCTGGCCAAAGTTAACCTGGTCATAAACCTGGCATAGAGTGAGTTTGCCAAGGCCAAAGTCACTTATTTAGAACATATATTGTGGGTCAAGGTCAAGTATTACCACAAGAAGCCAAGGTTCAGGTGATAATAGACTTTCCTGTACGCAAGACAAAGAAAGAAGTGTTACAGTTTCTGGGTGTGTGTGGGTTCTACAGGAAATATGTCTGTAATTTCAGCACAGTAGTCACCCCATTGATGAATCTGTTAAAGAGCATGATGTTCGAATGGTCAGAGTCATGCAAAGCAGCATTTGAGAAGTTAAAGGCCATTTTAATAAAAGAACCAGTTCTTGCAGCCCCAGATTTTAATAAACCATTCAAAGTGGACATCGCCATCAGTGACACGGGGTAGGAGCAGTACTGCTCCAAGATGATGATGCTGGTATGGAACAGCCCATTAGTCACTTCTCTGAGAAGCTCAATAAACATCAAACAAAGTACTCAACCATCAAGAAAGAAGCTTTACATCTTGTACTGGCTTTATAACAGTTTGAGGTATATATAACCAATAACCAATAGTCAGGGAGAAATATTGGTTTATACAGATCACAATTCACTTTGTGTTAGCAAAGTTCAGAAGAAAGAAAAACAAGAAATGCTGGAATCATTCAGCAGGTCTGGCAGCATCTGTGGAAAGAGAAGCAGAGTTAACATTTCGGGTCAGTGACCCTTCTTCGGAACACCCGTCACTGACTCGAAACGTTAACTCTGCTTCTCTTTCCACAGATGCTGCCAGACCTGCTGAGTGATTCCAGCATTTCTTGTTTTTGTTTCAGATTTCCAGCATCCGCAGTATTTTGCTTTTATTTCAGAAGAAAGAACCTCATTAGAGTTTGATGTTACAGCCATTTACACTGAAAACTGTGCATTTTGCGGGGAAAAACAACTTAATTGCTGATGCTCAAACCAGAGTTTAAAGAAGGAGTGTAAAAGAGAAGGAAGGCCCTGAGTTATGATAATTCTATGATATTTGAATCCTAATTGTCACATTTATTTGGGTTTTGTTATGAGTTAAACACTTATGATTTTGTAAATACGATATGTATAATTGTGGAATATGAAATGTTACCTATACAGTATGCAATATCTATTTGTTAAAATGTTTATGATGTTAAGAACTTGCTGTATTTCTAAACTATTATAAAGAAAACTTTACAATGGTAAGGCTTTCTTTCCCTCCAGGGTTGGGGGTGGGGGGAGGGGGAAATATGATGGAATCTGCAGTTACAAAGCTTGTTTTTAAAGACTCTAACTGAGAGGGAATCCAAAACTGAAACAGAAGCTGGAAAAACAACTTCATGTTTCTGGGAAACTGATACTGGTTAGAACCAGATAAAAGGAGACAGCGTCCTCCCCAGATCAGGCAGAGCAGGCAGGAGTGGAGCACTGGCAAGCAGAAGAAAGTGAAGACTGAATCCAAAAGCTGTTTCTGTTACTTAAAGTAGCCGACTAACCAGACCGGGTCATACAGTGCATGGGATGTTACTGAAGGACTCAGATAAAGGGAAGACTGGTACATCCATGCCACCCAAGACTGTCGTGAGCAGAGGAAGTTCCGGAGATGTGCGCCTTTTGGTGAAGACTGCACCCATGGAGTTTGGATTGAAAAGGAACTGCTGTCAGAAGTAGAACAGCAGCTAAATCCTTGAAGAAAGGAGTTGAAAATCTACCTGAGCAGCTTCAAAGTTGTGAAGAACTGTGTGACTGTAATTGTTGCCATATATGGTGGGTGGACTGCCCAGTGAAACCATGAGACCCATCTCTGTCGTATCTGATAGTTAAGGTGTAATTTGTAATATATATAGACCATGCACTATCTGTTGCTTCATGCTTAATTTATGTTGGTTTTAGTTTGAGTGTTAAAGTAACATATATAAAAGTGAAATCTTATCCATTTGGTTTGGTTTCCTAAAATTGTGGTCAGTCAGTAGATTTGATTCTTTTCGTTTGTTGATGGTCTCCAATGGGGATCAGAACAATGAAATGTTTATTTTAAAAACTGCAGATCTTTTTAAAATTGCAAATGTTCTCTGGTTAAAATATGTTGACACGCATTGCATCCATTGTGTAGTGTAGATGGTGTATTGTGGGATTGAATGATCTTCATTGAGTAATTTGGCTTGTGAATGGCCCTGGAAACTGATTGCAGGAAGTGGCAGTGGTGTTAATGTGTGATGCCATGCTTGCCTGCTACATTAGTGCCTGGTGGCTTTTAGTTGTGCCCCCCAGAATTTTTGGCGCTAACTGTATCAGTTGAAATGGAGGGTGCTACATAAGCTTGGCGTTTCAGCTCTATGGGCAGTGTTGACGGTCACCCAAACTGCTTCTGGAAATGGGGCGAGAAGGAGACCAGTTTTCATTAACCAGTTGGTTAATGATTTTATTGAAAAATTCCAGGTTGGGAATTCCACGTGACATCATTCTCCTGCCACTATCTTCCTAAAACCATTCGATGCCATGCAATTAGGCAGAGCCTATCTTACCTATTGCAGGGAATTCACTATGGGGAGATCCAAGAAGGCGGGTGCCCACCTGTCATTTGATTAGCTGCCAATCCTTTGGGTCATGTACAGCACAATTTGCCAGTAATTGGATCTTTGGGAATGATCAACAAATGTGACAGATTTTGCCTGCCCACCTTGCAGTCTCTCGTACTCTTACCATTCCTGTGGCGTTTCATTTATGCAGATGGGTAGAAGAATGATATGTCCTAAAGTTAACCTTATGATAAATTTAACATTGGTGAGATGCAGTTTCAGCTTCATACTGGCGCTGAAGTTATGGAATGTAAATCAGGTAGTGAGGCTTTAACTGACTCTGAAGTGAAATGGAGTGACACTATCTACTCCAGAATTCTCACTGATCTTCACACCACTTCACACTAAAACTAGTTATCATATGTATGCATCCTTTATTTACCCTTTTAATTTATTGCAGATTGCAACCATATATTTGCAAAGCAACATATAACTTTTTGAGGCAATTACAATTGTAAGATTTTAACACATTCTCAGGTTTTTGATCAGTTTATAAACCATTTGTGCTCCAGTGTCACTTTTAATGAAATCGCTTGAGGGTGTTCCTGATTCATTACCTGATTTCAATCAACTGTGATGTGGGTTGTTGAATTACTAGAAGAGTTATTTAGTTCAGGATATACTTCCTGTCACATGAAACTGGCACAATATATCTCTAACAGCATAATTCCTGTGTAAACCCTGCTTTTCTGGAGCAATGTACAAATATAATCCCATTAACTTCAAAGGCAGTTATGCAACAGGAGATCAGTTTCACATGAGTGATGCTAGATATCAGAAACTAAAAACATGGGACTTATGTGGGTTATCTGTTACTGTGTGCTGTGTATAGAAGTGAAATTATCTCTCTGATCAAAGATGTATGAGGTAATTGTTCACTAGAAGCCCATATCAAAAATTTAGGTACACTGCACTGAGGGTTGAAAAATCGGGTGCAGCACAAAACAAGATTTCTAATAAGGGTTGTCAGTGGGCTAGGTGCCCCAGTAGAAGCAAGATATTGGGTAATTACTTGTATAATATAATCTTGGGGATCTGACCATAACCTGATTTCTTAAAGTTTCCTTCTTTGGGGTTTAAGGGCTCCACAATAACATTGTTAGACAATCTCGATTGTGTTACGGACAGAATTGAGAACTGAAACTCCAGTTCCTTTCCATAATCAGTGTGCTTTTGACAAGGAAGATGTGTGTGTTTCTTAACCCCTGAGTGTATGGACGATTTGAATAACCAGCAGCATGCTTTTCGTGGGTTTAAATAAAGAGGATTATTTTTATTCACATGTTCAACCTGAAAGTCTAATGCTACATCACTCACTCACCACTCACATGAGAAAGAAAGCTGTTAAATTTTACAAATTGCAAGCAAAGGAATAGTTTGTAAGTCACATGATTTGCCTTGGTCTTGGGGAAAAGCATGTGTTGCGGGCTCGGTGAAGAAGGTGTTTTCACTCCTGAAGTGCAGTTAGATGGATTCAATAGCCTGAGTCGTATATTGAAGTTGTTGTAGGATTCTCTCAAAGAGGTGGACTTTCAACAGTTCACAAAGTTAATTGCATGTAGTCTCATTACCAGGAGGTTGGTTTTCTGACTAGTGGACTTGAAAAGGAACAGGCTTGGAGATCTTAAGGTGTTACAGCCTCCAGTTATTTTAAGACAGGATGGTACTGCCTTGTCAGCTTGCTGCTTTTTCCTGCAGTCTGTATTTTAAATATTTTTAAAAGGAGACCAACATGACTGCCCCACCATGTGACTTCTCACAGTTACTTTTCCAAATATGGTGAGAGTCTAGGTTGATTAGCCCCATCCTTGTTTATTGTTGTCAGACATTCATCCTGAGGAGGGTTAAGACACCATCTTTGTTTCAGGAGAAACCCATTCAATTGAGGAATGTCTCCTGATGGTTTCAGGATGGGCGTTAATAACACCTCTTCATCTGGAAGGTATTCTTTTGTCCTTTCAGACAGTGAATCAATTTTGAATACACAGGCTGAAGGTCAGTTGACCTATGGTGGTCAGCTTTGCAGTCCATGTCCACTTTTAATGTCAATTGTGGTTTAATTAAAAACCAAAGGAAAATCCAGTTCCAGAAGATGCAATGCTGAATATAATCCATGTTTAAAGTTAGAGATAGGACATGCCTGTACTGGGCATGACAATTGTGTTAAGTAGATTTTCTGCTCATTAAAATATATGTTTCTCCTGTGCCTGTAACTTGGTCATGGGCCAAGGTGTTGCATCTCCGTCCCTCATCACACTAAATAACACCCCACTGGATGTGGTTAGTAAATTCTGCTAACTTGGGTCCACGGTGACAGACAATCTATCCCTTGATGCAGAGCTCGATACATGCATAGGGAAAGCAGCTACCACCTTTGGCTGACATGCGAAACGTACTTGGGATAACACCAAGCTGACCCTTAGCACCAAGCTGATGGTTTATAACGCCTGTGTTCTCAGCACCTTGCTGTACGGCTATGAAACATGGGTGACTTACAGTAACCAGGAAAAGAAGCTCAATAATTTATATTACAAAACAGATCAAAGCAGTTCAAATTTGACATTTCGGAAAGTACAATAGTGATCAGATTCCTTTGATACAGAACATGAGTTGCCTCACAACTCTTTCCATTCCATTTTATATGCAATGTACATTTGCATTACACAGCAAAAACATATTTGGTGCATACAACCCGAGGGGTTTAACACGGGTTCCAGCCCCTTAGTATACTATGGCAGGAGGACCTTACAAAGTGGCCTTTCCCTATTAAGCCTTTGCAGCATCTGCCCCAAGCTTTAGTGCGACCCTCAGCACATAGTCCTTGTCCTTGGAATGTGCCAGTCTGCAACACTCAGTTGTGGACAACTCTTTGCTCTGGAAGCCCAGCAAGTTTCGGGCAGACCAAAAAGCATCTTTCACTGAATTGATGATCCTCCAGCAGCAGTGATATTTATCTCGGTGTGCGTCCCTGGGAACAGCCCGTAGAGCACAGACTGTTACAGAGCTGCTCGGGATGAACCTTGACAAAAACCACTGCATCTCTTTCCATACCTGCTTTGCAAAGACACATTCCAGAAGGAGGTGGATGACGGTCTCTCGAGGGCAGTGTGTGGAGGCGGTGAGACTCTGGGCATGCAGGAACGATCTGACGGGGAGGGCCCTTCTCACCACCAGCCAAGCTACGTCTTGGTGCTTGTTTGAAAGTTCTGGCAATGAGGTATTTTGCCAAATGGCTTTGGCAGTCTGCTCGGGGAACGATCTGCTAGGATCCACCATCTCCTTTTCTTGTAGGGCCTCGAGGACATTCTGTGCAGACCACTGCCTGATGGATTTGTGGTCAAAGGTGTTTCTCCACACAAACTTTTCCACGAAGGATAGGTGGTACGTCACGGTGCAACCGGATGGAGCATTCCGCAGCAATGTGGCCAGACCCATCCTTCACAACACCGGGGACAGATGGAACCACAGCACATAGTGACACTTGGTGTTTGTATACTGAGGTTCTATGCACAGCTTGATGCAGTCACAGACAAAGGTAGCCATCAGGATAAGGGCAACATTGGGTACGTTTTTTCCCCCTTTATCCAGAGGTTTGAATATTGTATCCCTGCGGACATAGTCCATTTTCGATCTTCAGACAAAGCGGAAGATGGCGTGGGTGATCGCCATGGTGCAGGAATGGGGTATGGGCCAGACCTTCACCACGTGCAGTAACAACGTGAGCACCTCGCACCTGATGACCAGGTTCTTACCCACAATGGAGAGAGAATGCTGCTCCCACATGCCCAGTTTCTGTTTTACCATGGTTACTCACTCCTTCCAGTTTTTGGCGCATGCCCTGGCCCCTTCGAACCATATCCACAGCACCTTCAGATAGTCTGACCTGATGGTGAAGTGGACAAAGGATCAGTCAACCCAATTCCTAAAGAACATGGCCTCGCTCTTGCACGATTTACTTTGACTCCCGAGGCCAGTTTGAACTGGCCGCAGATGTTCATCAGCCTGCGAGCGGACAGCAGATCCGAGGAGAAGACAGCAACATCATCCATGTACAGGGAGGCTTTGACCTGAGTGCCTCCGCTGTCTGGGGTTATCACCCCTCTTATGCCCGCATCCTTCCTAATGGACTCAAAAAAAGGTTAAATACAGAAAACAAACAAGACGGGAGAGAGAGTACAGCCCTCTCTGACTCAGATTTGATTGGGAAGCTTTCTGATTTCTATCCATTTATTGAGACTGCGCTACTGATAGAGCAGAGTGTAGAGCAGTTTGATCCAATTGTGGATTCCCTCCCCAAACCACATTTTGGAGAGCACATCCATCATGTATGTGTGCGATATCCTGTCAAAAGCCAGGCTGATGAGGCAGGTGTCCACCCTCCTGTCCCATACACAGGCAATCGTATCCCTAAGTAGCGCGAGACTATCAGAGATCTTCCTGCTGGGTACAATACAGGTTTGATTGGGATGAATCACCAACTCCAGAGCAGACTTCACCCGACTGTCGATGACTTTGGACAGAATCGTGTAGTCAACATTGAGCAGTGATATGGGCTGCCAATTTCTGATTTTCGCCCTGTCCCCATTCTGCTTGTAGATGAGGGTGATGATGCCTTTCCTCATGGATTTTGACATGTTGCCAGCCAGAAGCGTACTCTCATACACTTCTTGCAGGTCCGGGCCAATCCAGTCCCACAGAGCCGAATACAACTCAACCGGTAAACCGTCGCTTCCGGGAGTTTTACTCGTCTAGAAGGATCTAACGGCGTTTGTGAGCTTGTCCAAAGTTAGAGGTTTGACCAGACTCTCTCACGTTCATCTAAGACCTCCGTGATAGATGACAGGAAAGACTGAGAGGCTGTGCTGCCCATGGGCTTCACGTCGTACAGCCCAAAATAAAAGGATTTGCTAATCCTTAGTATGTCAGACTGCGATGACGTTATCGGGCTGTCCTCTTCCTCCAGGCTGCTGATAACAGAGCTCTCTCTGTGTACCTTTTGGAAGAAGTAATGCAAGCACTTCTCATCCTGCTCAATGGACCGGACTTTGGACCAGAAGATGATCTTGGAGGCCTCCGTGGCAAAGAGCGAGGCCTGCTGGCTCTTCACGTCTTGGAGATCCTCCTTGACCTTGACCCTCACTGACTGCAGCAGGCGCAGATTCTGCATGCTTTTCTGGAGTCGGGACATTACCCTCTGTCTCTCTCTTGCCCTCTGAACACCTTTGAAGATGAAGAACGTCTTGATGTTCACCTTGATCGCTCCCCACCAGTGCACCGGAGACTCAAAGAGGGGTTTCACAGTTCTCCAGCCTTTGTAATCCCTTTTGAGTTCCTCAATGTTCTCTGGGTTCAGCAATTTTGTCTTCCTCCTTTAAAGACCCTCCTTAAAACCCTCTAAGTACCCCTCCATATACCTCCTGCTTTAGCTCGTCATGCCATTTTTGTCTGATTATGCCTCTGTGAAATACTTTAGGACATTTCTCTACATTAAAGGCAAGATGTTGCTGTAATTAGTAACCCACTCATCAGTAAACTGTAGAATGACTTACTTTGGGTAAGGTAGTGGTAAATTTAGGTTATTTTATGCTTAATTAGCTTTTCCATTTTATTTATGTAAGTTGCAAGTGTGCACGTCTAACTTGCAGTGTAAACACGTTGTAAGACTGGCTGATTTACCATATATACTTGAAAAATAGTCTAAGGCTCCAGCAATATGAAGACTCTTAGTGCCTGATCATATTTAAATATATTAACTAGGTTGTGTTGATTCAAAATTGCCTTTGAGCTTTTTTAATTTAAGCCACATGTTTCTCTATATCTGCATTCTTTGATAATTCATCAGTTTGTATAGACAGAGGGCAAATGCCTGCAGATGACTTGTAAAGTGCTGTGAAACTGCTTAATCATGCAAAGACAATTATTCCCCTTTCTTCCTTCCTACCCCTCCTCCTCCTCCTCCTCTTTGTCAGTCCCAAACTTGGTGCTAGGCTGTCCAAGTGGAAGGGCAGAGGCAAAATACAGTAACATAGGTGATCAGCTTGCCTCTGACACACAACAACGTGGTGATATTTAGTATTGAAAATACACATACCCTGTAGCATGCACATGTTAGTTAGAAACCTGGATTTGTGAGTGGTGGCCTTCATACAGGGATCGAATCACACTGTAGTCAGGCATTGGTGTAAGAATGGCACTGGAATAGAGCTCTTTTAACCAGCTCCTTCCTAAATGTCAAAATACGATTATTTATTTTGATGGGAAAAGTAGACAAACCCTGATTTTCACTTCACAATTCTGTGCTCATGTGTTTGTGACTGATAGTTGTTATGACCGACGTGTCTTTCTCTAGTTCCACTTCTCCACAGGTCACAACATATATTTAAGTGTTTTACCCAGTTACCAATACGATCAATTATATACTCAATTTTTAGTTTCAGAATAAAATCCACCAACCAGGTTTCTTTAATGAACAACAAGATTATTAATTTATTATAAAATAAGACTTATTCAATAAAGATGCAAAGCATATTAACACACAGGTTGAAATATGAAAGTTTCTTTCTAGATTAACCCAACACACACACACACACACACACACACACACACACACACTGGTTAAAGAAAAAATAAAGACATTTTTTCTGCAGAAAAAAAAACTTTACAAAAAAGACAAAAAAAAATACTCTAGCCAAATAGTTGTTAATTCTTGAAGGAAAAAGGATAAGATAGGGAATGATCTCAGCTGTCCCTTTAGTCTGGTGCCCAGATACACAGTTACGATAGACCGCTCCAGTCAAAGCCCCCAATCAAAATATACGATTCTGATTGTGGTGGGAGAACAAAGAACAAAGAAAATTACAGCACAGGAACAGGCCCTTCGGCCCTCCAAGCCTGCGCCGATCCAGATCCTCTATCTAAACATGTCGCCTATTTTCTAAGGGTCTGTATCTCTTTGCTTCCTGCCCATTCATGTATCTGTCTAGATACATCTTAAAAGACGCTATTGTGCCCGTGTCTACCACCTCCGCTGGCAACGCGTTCCAGGCACCCACCACCCTCTGCGTAAAGAACTTTCCACGCATATCCCCCCTAAACTTTTCCCCTCTCACTTTGAACTCGTGACCCCTAGTAATTGAATCCCCCACTCTGGGGAAAAAGCTTCTTGCTATCCACCCTGTCTATACCTCTCATGAGAAACGCACTGTTAATTCAATCCCGTCCCTCCACAGATCACCTAACATATCATTTAAAACTTTCCAAATTAAAGGAACACCCAGCCAAATTGTACCATCTATTAACCCCCAAATGAGGTTAACTAAACCAGGTATCTTTAAATCAACAAATTAACTGTTTAATCAGAAAAACTAAATTCTTAAACACTATGAAGATATAAACAACATTTAAAATAGAAAAAATTAGAGTCCTTGCAAATTTACAGTTCAATGTTGCATGAAGTCCTCACAGCCATGCGATGGGGAAAGAAGATTCTTCAACAGTAGAACAGTCCATAGTCTAATTCCAGCAGTAGGTTATGCTTTCCTTCTCCAGCGATGGATTTCAACAATTAACGACTTGTAAACACTTTCAATAGAATCAATCTGACTTTAGAGTTTTTGAGGGATAGAAGATTGTCACAGTCTAACTTCCCTTCCTTCAGTTTAAATTATCAGAGATCTCTGTTTTGGCTTGACCTTTTAAGAATGTTGAGAGATAATAATAACAAAACAGACTAAGATTGTAAGAGGGGGGAAAACATCCATGACTAAGCAAGGAAGTTAAGGATAACATAAAGACAAAAACTAAGGCATACCATGTTGCAAAGGCCAGTGGCAGGCTAGAAGATTGGGACACTTTTAAAGATCAACAAAGGGGTTCTAAAAAAGTGATAAAAAGAGTAAAGGTAAATTATGAAAGAAAACTAGCGCAAAATATAAAAACAGATAGCAAAAGCTTCTATAAGTATATAAAAGGGAAGAGAGTAGCTAAAGTGAATGTTAATCCCTTGGAGGATGAGACGGGGGAGTTAATAGTGGGGAATGGCGGAGACACTAAATCAGTATTTTGCCTCAGTTTTCATGGTGGAGGACATTAGTACCATCCTAATAGTAACAGTTAATGTGGAGGTTATAGAAAGGGAGGAACTTAGAACAATCATCATCACTAGGAAAAAAGTACTGAACAAACTATTTGGATTGAAGGCAGACAAATCCCCAGGGCCTGATGGCCTACATCCTAGTGTCTTAAAGGAAGTGGCAGTGGAGATAGTGGATCTATTGGTTATAATATTCCAAAATTCCCTGGATGTGGGAAAGGTTCCAGTGGATTGGAAAAATGCTAATATAACACACTTATTCAAAAAGGGAGGGAGGCAGAAAGTAGGAAACTGTAGACCAGTTAGTTTAACATCTGTCGTTGGGAAATTGTTAGAATCCATTATTAAGGAAGTAATAACAGGACATTTAGAAAGTCAAAACGCAATCCATCAGAGTCAGCATGGTTTAATGAAGGGTAAATCGAGTTTGACTAATTTGCTAGAGTTCTTCGAAGATGTAGCAAGTAAATTGGATAATGGGGATCCTGTAGATGTAGTATATCTGGACTTGCAGAAGGCATTTGATAAGGCGCCACGCAAAAGGTTAATACACAAGGTAAGATCACATGGGGTTAGGGGCAATTTATTAGCTTGGATAGAGGGTTGGCTAACCAACAGAAAACAGAGAGTCAGGATAAATGGTTCCTTTTCTAGTTGGCAAGATGTAACTAGTGGGGTGCCACAGGGTTCGGTCCTCAGGTCCCAATTATTTACAATCTATATTAATGACTTGGATGCAGGGATAGAAGGTACTACAGCCAAATTTGCAGGTGACACTAAAATAGGTGGGATAGTAAGTTGCAATGAAGAAATTAGAAATTTACAAATGGATATGGATAGGTTAGTTGAATGGGCCAAAATTTGGCAGATGGAGTTTAACGTGGATAAGTGTGAGGTT
Source organism: Heterodontus francisci (assembly GCF_036365525.1). Lineage (NCBI taxonomy): Eukaryota > Metazoa > Chordata > Chondrichthyes > Heterodontiformes > Heterodontidae > Heterodontus > Heterodontus francisci. The sequence continues at coordinate 130,587,584 of NC_090375.1, read as the reverse complement.
ATCGATTTTGGTCGGAAGAACAGAAAGGCAAATTATTATATAAGTGGAGAGAAATTTCATCGTGCTTTGGTGCAGAAAACTAGTATGCACGTGTAGCAGGTAATAAGGAAGGCAAATTGAATTTTGGCATTTATTGCTAAAGGAATAGAGTATAAAAGTAGGGAAGTGTTGCTGCAGCTGTACAAGGCATTAGTGAGACCGCACCTGGAGTATTGCATACAGTTTTGGTCCCCTTACTTGAGGAAAGATGTAGTCACATTGGAGGCAGTTCAGAGGAGGTTCACTAGGTTGATTCCAGTGATGAGGGGTTTGTCTTATGACGAGAGATTGAGCAGTTTAGGCCTTTACTCTCTAGAGTTCAGAAGAATGAGAGAAGATCTAATTGAGGTATATAAGATGATTAAGGGGATTGACAAAGTAGACGTAGAGAGGATGTTTCCTCTGGTGGGGCAATCTAGAATGAGAGGTCATAGTTTTAGGATAAAGGGTAGCAGATTTAAAACAGAGATGAGCAGAAATTTAATCTCTCAAAGGGTTGTGAGTCTGTGGAATTCACTACCCCAGATTGCGGTGGATGCCGGGACATTGAGTAAATTTAAGGAGGAGATAGACAGATTTTTAATTAGCAATGGGTTGAAGGGTTATGGAGAACAGGCAGGAAAGTGGAATTGAGGCCGAGATGAGATCAGCCATGATCGTATTGAATGGTGGAGCAGGCTCGAGGGACTGAATTGCCTACTCCTGCCCCTAATTCTTATGTTCTAAATTCTCTTCCTTCAGTTTAAATGGCTGAGAGCTCTTTTTTCAGGTGCTAACACAAGCTGTCTGTCTGTGTTCTGTTAGAACAGACTATCTTCAACTAAAAAGCCAGTTCAAAAAATAATTGCAACATTGTATATCCACTCCTTGGTCCCTGAATGGCAGTTGCTGGGTAACCAGGATGCATTCTTTGAAGCTGGTTGGTTCCCTCTCCATATGCCTGTATCTAACGGCAACCAAAATGCACTTTCTCTAACTTCTAAGGCTTGCTGGTTCTTAAAGCAGTACTGATCCTTTGCTATCCTTTGCTGTCATAAAGACACACCACATATTTCCTGAAAAAAACCAACTGGATCATAACAACACATAGTCGGCTGTCACTGGGATCTCTTTGGAGCAGTTCTCTTCTGGTGATGTCGAGGATTAGTCTGGCAGGCTTTTCAAGAGAAATGCACATCAGTTTCTCTATTTCTCACACTGGATTCACAGGGTTTCTCAAAGAGGTGGAAAAGAATGAGCTGGTGGCTTCTCTCTTGGCAGGCTTACCCCCAAATGAACCAAAAAGAAACCAATTCTTGACCACCATAAACCTTGACATGCCACTTCTCTGTGAACAACTACCATAGTCATGAACGCTCCTGCTGTTTACTTAGCTTAAGACATGTGACTTCCAGTCAGGGTTGGTTTTTAAACAAAGTTCCAAGTCCTTCCAGTGACTTTTTCTTTTAAAAAAAACAAAGTCCTGCATCTATGAAATCTCTTCAGTCATTCAAATGAATCAATTTCCACAAATTTTAAACATGCGTCCTCAAAAATATTAAAAAACAGAAGCACTTTTATCTCATAGTATCAGTCGAATTGCAAATTTTCAACTTCCTGAAATGGCTGATTGGGTGCATGTTTGTTGGATTTACTGTCAGGAAGATCCTGTGATCCCTCTTTGCGTTCAGTTAAGAGATTTTAAGGTAGATTCTGTGAGCCTAGCATCCTTGATTCTAGCATTCGTTTCCAAATCTGGTTTCTGTAGGCTAGCAGGCTGAGTCTACAAGTCTGCCAAAGTCTACAGAAACCCTGATTTAATAGCTAAAAGCCAGAAACTGGCAGCCAGATACCAGGTGCTCAGAATCTGACTTACAAGAACATCGATCTAAAAGTGGCTTTAGCTGATGTCAGCATGGTTGGGGAGTCACTATAATTGTTGAACACCCAACCACATATTTGCATCATCACTAAGACCGCCTATTTCTACCTACGTAATATTGCCTGACTTCGCCCCTATCTCAGCTCATCTGCTACTGAAACCCTCATTCATGCTTTTGTTACCCGTAGATTTGACTATTCCAATCCACTCCTGGCTGGTCTCCCACATTCTCCCCTCTGTAAACCTGAGGTCATCCAAAACTCTGTTTCCCATGTCTTTACTCGCACCAAATCCAGTTCAACTATCATCCCTGTGCTCGCTGACCTACATTGGCTCCCGGTCAAGCAAGGTCTTGATTTTAAAATTCACATCCTTTTTTCAGATCCCTCCATGACCTCGCCCCTCCCTAGATCTGTAATATCCGCCAGTCCCACAACCCTCCAAGATATCTGTGCTCATCTAATTCTGGCCTCTTGAGTATCCCCAATTTTGATAGCTCCACCATTGGTGGCAGCACCTTCAGTTGTCTAGGTCATAAGCTCTGGAATTCCCTCTCTACACCACTTTCATCCTTTAAGGCACTCCTTAAAACCTACCTCTTTGACCAAGCTTTTGGTCATCTGACCTAATATCTCCTTACGTGGCTCGGTGTCATATTTTGTTTTATAATGCTCCTGTGAAGCGCCTTGAGATGTTTTATTATGTTAAAGGTGCCATATAAATATAAGTTGTTGTTATTGTGGACTTGGAAGAAGAAAACTCAATCATTGTTCCCACAGCTAGTTCCCAACAGGGGTGGCTGGATTGTAAATGCCTTTGTGGACATCAAGGGAGGACAGGATCAGTTTAGTACATTGTTATAGCTGTGCATTTTGTTATACTGCCGTCTCTGTTGGGGAGCTGTTAATAAAATTTGTTCAATGATCGCTGCCTGCTGTGAGTGCACATGTTAGAATACACAACTGCGCAATACACAACAGAAAGATGATGATGAGATGGGATTTTTTTTTTACATTTCATTCGAGAAATTACAGTCTGAAGAACATTGTGACACACTTTTTGGAACTCCCAAAGTTTATTTTGAGAAAGTTTGGGCGATTTGAAAGATTGCTCCATGTGGGTTCAGGTACAAATTAGTGAGTCAGCACAGTATGTAATTGAAAAAAGTGCCATTGAAGACATATTTTGGGACAATGGGGGAATTCAACCCTTACAAAGAGAAATGGTGAAATTACAAACTCATGTTACACATTTTGCTGCAAGCTAATAAAATAGGAGATAAGGATAAAGTAAAAGTTTACCTCACCATGATGCGGCCAGTTACTTTTGTGGTGCTGCCTAACCAGTGTTGCCTGTGAGAGCCCAGTAGGCTGACATGGGAGGAGGTCTGCAATGAGGCCACAGCCATGGAAATGGCAGGAAGAGATAGTTGCAGATTGCAAGGAAGTTATTTTCCTGAACCAGCAGGAGAGGTCCACTGGATTTCAGGGGGAACCAGAATGCATGATCTTATTCCATTCTAACACTAACTTCACCTAACACTGCAATACTGTTATTGGAATAGCTAGTCAGAGTCACACCAGTTTTGCATAAGGGAATGTGACTTAGGGGCTTCTGGTAGTCTCCTTCCGATATAACAGACACTGCTGCAGCTGTATCCACGATGAAAGTAAGTTGTGAATATCCTCAGGCTCAGGAAAAGAACTTCCTTGCAATCTGCAACTATCTCTTCCTGCCTCATTGCAGCCTCCTTCAACGTCAGCTTATTGCCTTTACTCAAAAGCTTGGCCTGGATTTTACTGACTTTTAGACCCCCAACAAAATATTTACAATTGGAGCGAGGGAAGGAATTGGTTGAAGAAAGTATGGTTAAGCTGGTCGAGTTATTTTCAGTAGGGATCATTAAGAATATGTTTGACATTGAGGAAGTGAAGACTAATTCATTTATAGCCAATGAGTTACCTGTGAATTACTTTATATACATAAATGACGTGTCTTCCAGAGAAATTAGTTGAGAAATTTGCGAGAATGTGGTGCTCAGTCAAGTGCTCAATTATGTCATGAATGACTGGCCTAAAGAGTCTGAGAAATTGCAGGAGTTTGTCACACATAGAAATGAACTGAATGTAGATCAAGGCTGTCTCCTAAGGGGTTTAAGAGTCATTATCCCACCAAGGTTTAGAGAGGGATTGTTAGAGGAACTTCATTAAAAGCACAGAGGGATAATCCATTTGAAAGCAGTAGCAAGAAGCTATTTTTGGTATCCAAAGGTAGCAATATTGATAAGTTGGTGAAAAGTTTTGAAGTGTATCTCAGAATGAGAACTGATCCAACCAAGGTTGCTTTCATTCCATGGTCAAACACAAGAAAACCATGGGAACAAGTACATGTTGATTTATTTGAAGTAGAAGGTAAAGATTATTTTGTTTTGGTCGATAGCTATAGCAAGTAGATAAATGTTGAGTCTATGCCCAATACCACAAGTACCAAAACTATTGAGGTTTTGAAAAGTTGATTTGAAATGTATGGGTTTCCAGAAGAGTTGGTGTCAGATAATTGTCCACAGTTTATGTCATATACCACCATATCACCCAGCACGAATGGTGCTGTAGAAAGAAGTATACAAATTGTGAAGAGGGTCTTTGCAGAAGTATTTGCTAGGTGACAAGCTAAGCAGTAATTTCCATGTTTCTCTTTGACACAGGCTAAATAATTTCTGTTCTCTTTCAGAATAACCTCACATCTATAACAGGTTGCTTACCTTATGAGTTAGTGTTTAAACACGCTCCTAGGACAAGGTTTAGTTTGCTTAAGCCTGATGTCAATAGCAAAGTATGTGAAAGGCAAGACAGAGTGAAAATGAGTCATGATACACAAGGCATGAAACTTAGAGAGTTCAGTGCTGGTCAGAGGTCATGGTGAAAAACCACCGAGGTCATAAGGAGAAATATGTGTTTGGAGTTGTTGTAAAAAAACTAGATGCATTCACATATCTAGTGAAGATTGGAGAAAGACTCCGTCAGTGTCATGTAGATCATTTGCTTCAAAGAGGAAATATGTCAAAGGGAGTGCATGTGAAACCTCCTATAGTTCAAACTGTTACAGTCCCAAGTGAAAGTCAGAAAGAAAGTGCGAGTCACAAAGAAACTGAAAATTTGCCGGTATCACAGAATCCACCGGTAGAGCAAAGAGAGTCAGGGTCTTTGATTAACATGAATCAATCAATTTCACAGTCCCAACCATTAAGTGGAGTTAGTAGTTAAAGTCAAAGTTCAGGGTTGACACAGTCTGTGGTGTTGGAAGAGTAGAGTCAAGCTAATGGAAATGGAAGAAGATATCCAGACAGAAAGAAAAAGAAGCCAGATAGATTAATTGAAAGTATATAGGAAGGATGAAGAAATAAGTTGTTCTTTTCATTATTTCTTGTCAAATGATGATGTTTTTGTTAAAAATCAACTGGTGTTAAGGAAAAACAATTTTTTTCATGTAAGTTACTCTGGAAATATTGGTCGCATATGTTTTCATTGTGATTACAGTAACAATTAGCATGCAAACCAACCTGTTATTGTGTTTTTTTTAAGTGGGGTGGGAGCGTAGTATATTGTTGTAGCTGAGCATTTTGTTATACCGCCCTCTCTCTTTGGGGAGGTGTTAATAAAGTTTCTTCAATAATGGCAACCTGCTGTGAGTGCACATTAGAATAACTCAGTGCAATACACAACAATCAGGTAAGTTACGTTAAGTGCCATCAGTCTGCTGATATTCACTGTCAAGGGCTGTGAAGAATGGTTGCTTGGTACTGGTGAGCCACCAGCATATAATCATATCCAGTATAAGTCACTGCCTTGATTAAAAAATGGAGGCTACAAGGACAAAATTGTCAGAAAAATGAGAAATTCCTACCTTTCTGTATCTAGTATAGAAAGTATAAAGATATGCACAAAAGAAGAAAGAGGCCAGAATTTTAAGTTTGCCCCCCACCCGGGAGCAGGCTGGGAGGCGGGGGGCAGCATTCCCGTTGTCTACCCAACCCTGCTGCTATTTTACCAGCGGTGGGGAAGGTGGCAAATGGCCCAACCGCCCTCAGGGCAAATTGAGGCCCTTAAGTGGCCAATTAATTGCCGCTTAAGGGCCTCCTAGACAGGCTCTTTGCCACCTGAGGAGGCCGCCCAGTAATGCCTGGCGGCCTCTGTGCAGGCTGGGGAGGCCCTCCTGATTGGGCACCCATGGACTGCCTCCACTAAAACTACCCAAACTGCTCTACAGTCAAACCCCTCCCCTCCTCACCGGGGCCTAACCGATTGTCCACGGCAAGACTCGAACCGCACTTACCTTTTTAAAGGGCAACGTCCATCATCCTCTTTTTGCTGGTGCAGTCCCAGCAGTGGCCACCGCTCCCGGTGGTGTTGCTGGGATTGAAAAGCTGCCGGTCCTCTGATTGGCCAGCAGCTCTCGGAGGTGACATTTCCTGCCTCAGGGGGGCAGAAGTCCCGACCAAGGCCAATTAAGGGCCTGGGCCATGCAAAATTGCAGTGTGCCTTCTAAGCCTGGCAGAGGCGGGGTCTCTGCCGACTTTTTAGCCAGTGGACGGTCCGACAATTTAGCCAATGGGCAGGGCTACCACCTCAACATACAATTCCGGCCAAATACACTTGCATTTATTTATTGCCTTTCTGTCTCAGAACTGTCGCAAAGCACTTCACATAACACTACTATAGATGGTCAACGATTTATGTTGTTAGTCAAAGATGCCTGCTAATGTGCACATTACGTGCACAGTACAATTTTGTGAATTTTCTTCATAAATGTTAAAATGCTTTTTTAAAATCATGGCTTTCAAAAGGGAATTGGATAATTATCTGAAGAGAAGACTTGCAGGACTACAGTGAAAAGGCAGAGGACCAGGATTAGCTGAGTTGCTCTTGCAGAAAGCTGTTATGGACACAATGAACCGATTGGTCTCCTTTTGTGTACTAACCATTTTCTGATTCTAATTTCTTCCCTCTCCTCTTTTTTGAGGCTTTGATTCCTCACTGAGATACAGTTCCATCCACACCTTCTACTTCTGGTACTTAATCCAAGTGACCATTATTTATGTGTAAGCCTTAACAGTGTGACTACTTGACTGCAAGGGAGCATTGCAGGGTAACCCAGTCCTTCCTCTTTTTCTTTTAGAGATACAGCACTGAAACAGACCCTTCGGCCCACTGAGTCTGTGCCGACCAACAACCACCCATTTATACTAACCCTGCAGTAATCCCATAATCCCTACCACCTACCTATACTAGGGGCAATTTACAATGACCAATTTTCCTATCAACCTGCAAGTCTTTGGCTGTGGGAGGAAACCGGAGCACCCGCTAGCAGGTCTTTTTGAAAGGCCTCTGTAGGGGTAGATGCAATTACTAGCTTTATGATCTATTCCGACAATGCGATATCTGCAAAGTCACAATATTGAGCTTTGTCTTGACACCTTGCAACAAACTGGTCAATGGACTCATCTTGCCTTTGCCAGTAGGTCATAAGTTCAAGCCCATGTAGTTGGAAATTGACCTTCACATTGAGTTGCTGCTGCAGGAATGTCCATAATTTGCTAGGGTCCTTCTGATCCTCAGCTGACAATCCAGAGGTATTGATCCATTGCAGGCCCTCGTTACCCATTCACTGTTGCAACAGTTTAAATTAAGACAATATATCTGACACCTTCCAATCTATAACTGGATATCTGAAAGCCATTATCTTAATGATTCTAAATAAAAACAAGAAATGCTGGAAACACTCAGCAGGTCTGGCAGCTCTGGTGATGATCCTGCTTTTTTTAAATAAATATATAACTTTTTACAGGTTTTCTTTTTCATAGGCACACTTTTTCTTGTTTTGACAGATTAGTTTTCTGCAAGCCAGCACCTTTAAGAGTGAGGCACCACAGTGCTTTCTGTTTGCACATTTAGTTTTTTTTTGAAATGTTGTCTTTTTTTTTTAAACTGAGATTTTTTTTAAGAGGGCTGCAGCTTACAGTACCAGCAGCTGCCACAACCAGCCTTTTACTTTCTGATGGACCTCCAGTGGCGCTGTTGAGTTCTTCCCCTCTTTTTGGCTCAGGCCCTACCCACAAAGCAAAAAAAAAAGGAAAACTAAAACAGTAATGACTTCAGCTTTTCAAATCTTTTGACCTACTGTCAAATTAGTTGAAAGCTCTGATCGCCTGAAAAATTGCCTGCTGAACTCATGGAATTTCAACACCTCCCGGGGTCCTGTCTGTGGTCCTAGCTCACTGCACATTTGTGGGGTCTCCCGCCAGCTGCTCTCCAGGATCTTCAGCCACTCCAGGTAGGCAATCAGCTGTTCTTTGTTCTCTCTTAGTGTGTTCTTCAGAAAAAAATCAAATGTTACTACAATGTAATATTAGGTGTCTTCAGAAAAAATATATTTCTCTGGTGTCACCATGTAATAATTCTTGTTCCTTTAATATATGAGCAATTGTAAGACTCACAGGACTGCAAGTAATATCCAAAGGAAATGTGGGTTGTTATTATATCTTAACTAGATATATATATATATATATATATATATATATATACAAACAATTACTGCACAAGCCTAGCATCTTTAACCATGCAGTCTTTGTGCTTGGGAGTAGAGACGTCTACCTGGTTTTCATTTCCTAATCCAGGGACACTGAGACTAATGGTTGTTCCCCTATCAGCTTCCAGCCAAGATCAGTTAATTCAGTATAGATTGACCATTGAATTGGGCCTTTCTAGGTCTGTACTATTTAGCTTTTCACTGAATAAACTCACTGCAACAGAGTGGCAGTAGTGATGAGATTGTGATTATTTTCAGTGATATTAATGGAACAGCCTAAAACTAGCAATATATCGTAATGCCCTAAGGGCAACCAAGGATCGGCAACAGTTATTGCTTTGCCATATCAGCCATATCCCAAAACAAAAACAAAATGAGCGCATGCCTATAAAACTGCGAGGTAACAGGCAGAGAATTGGGATAAAAGGGACATTTGCAGATTAGCAGGCAGTGACTAATGTTTTCAACAAGGCCGCCATTGCCAATGCATCTTTGAAGCTGATGGGAGCTTATTCTTGGCATGTGACAGGAAATGGGATTTTATATAACTTGTGTTGCTGTTGAACATGTCCTGCCATGACAGGAAGTGAGTATTTACTGAATTAAAAAGGAACTACAGCTGCACAATCCCACACCTGCAGTCTGACTTTGTTTCCCAGGCAGCACGTGAGACAGGGACAGACTCATTGTTACAACTGTTACTTGAATGATACTGAGACAGGATAGACTGAAGTGGGGCAATGCTATTTTGAAGCAGCACCACTTAGTCCTTTGATAAATTATATAATTGAAAAACCTTTCTTAAAATAACTTCTGGGAAAATTAAGGTAAATAAATCTTTCATTTTTAAAAAGATAAGTTTCTAAAAAAATGAAAGATATGTTCGTAAAAGCAGTGTTTCAATTTCATATCTTTTAGAAGTCGTAATGGCCTAGACTTTTCAGTCAGTGGAGAAGCAACAACACTCACCTCTTACCTCGAAGAAAGCTGCCCGCAAAGATCTAGCGATCACTGTTGCCTTTCCCAATGGCATTTTAAATCTGGTGCCAGGTCAAGGGGGTCTCTTGGCATGCAGCAGCAGTGGTGTCAGCAAGCAGGTAAGCAGTTAAACAGCTAATAACATTGAAGTTTTCACACACAGCACATCAGGAAGTTAAAAGCACTTACTATCCTTCAATTTTAATTTAAATTTCAGATAAATAAATGATGAAAAAGATGGGTTTTTTTACCATTATAGAGAAATTTGACATTCCACAAATATAAAATTTGTGTTTCAGGGCCAATGAGGCTATTCAGCAGTGATTATGAAGCTAGTATGCAGTTAAAAATCCCAGTAACCTCATTCAACAATTTTTTCAAGGGTTTTTACAGCAAGACTAACAGGGTAAGAATTGAAGCTCTCATCAATTCATAAAATCTTCCAATGATTTCACTCTAGGGGGTGCAGCAACAACCCAAACTCTGGAGAAATTAGAATTACTGACAGCAACTTTTGGATTTCCACATTATTCTGCACCAGCAAGCAGTCTATCTGCACCTCATCCCCAGCCATGAGGAAGTACCACATAGGAGTGGCCATGAGCGCAGGTCACCGCGTCAGTAATGTCACTTTGTGGGCCACTTGGGTGTTTCTGATGTAAATAATGGTGAAATGTTAAATGATAAAGCCCTGGGTAGGTTGCTGCACTTGGGCTGACTTGTGTCTTTCCATTTCACATTGGCAATACGCAGGCGAATAGGAAGTGAGTGTTGGCAGAGCGATGGAATGAGCTGGTAAATATTGTGTAAGGTGGACAGTCCGTAGCTTTCTTGCCCCTCCTTCCTCTCCCCTTCGCCCCTGTTGCCAGCTCATCGTTGGTCGGAACAAGCTCGCCGAAGCTTGATCCCATTTCCTCTAATGTCCTTCCTTCATTAGCAATGGAATGTGGAGTCTTCCTGAACCCTGCACCTGTCATGAGCCCATGAGACCCATTAGGTGAAGGACCTGTTTCCACCCCCCTCGCAACCCCCCACCCCCCCCAAATCCGGCCACACCAAAATGCCCTTGTCAAGAGTGCAGTGACGTGAAAGATAATGCTTCTCACTGAGCAAATTGCTTGCCTGTGATTGAGGGCCTTCTCTGAGCCTTCCCTTTTCAATGCTGCCTTTTGCTTCTATCCTACCATTCCAGCTTGCTCCCCACTGTGTCTCTGTCTCCTCCTCCTCCTCCTCCCCCCTATCATGGTTCTGATGGTCCAATGAACCTGCACCTCAGAAATAAAATATAAAATTGGCCCTTTAACAAGCGGAGAACAAGCACATTAATGGACTTAAGTGGCCATCGGCATAGAGTAAGTGGGTTTCCTCTTCTCACTCCTGACGCTACCATTTCAACTCTGAGTGTGCCGGTTTCGTGTCAGGACACTGAACCGAGGGGCAGGTTTAAGTGACCGCCTGAACCCTTTCCTGCCCTCATGAGCTAACAAAAATCCTGTCCAGTGTGTCTAGTCAGAAACAGCTTTGTTCTTGGCTAGGTTTAGTTGAAGGGAGCAATCCAAGAGTGTATTGCAGCCCAGAAATACCCAGCCTGATAAATGTTTTGTATAATGAATTCTTCATTTTTCAATTTGATCTGTTTTGTTGGCCATTATGATGGAGTCTTAAAGAAAGTGTCAGTTTGTAGAAGGAGAAAAAGTATAATCAGCTCTGTGATCATTCAGTCGCAGCATCATGCAAGAGATACAGAAATACAGTAGTGTGTAATCATACTATACTAAGTATATACTAGATGCTGAATAATAGCTGTGTTTCTGTTATATTACAATGCTGTAATGCAATCATGCGATTCAGATAAATTCATAAACCAGAGTGACAATGCTTGAGCAATTTATCAAGTTAAGGAACCTTGAGTTTGTGTTACAGCTTTCAGAACACACTGCACAAACCTACTATGGTTTTTCTACAGTCTGTGCAGCATTCCTCTTTGCCAGTCTGGTTAGTTTCTTCTGCTGTCACTGCAAGGCAAGCTTGAACCTTGTGACTCTGCAGTTTATACTACTGCACGTTGCCTTAAAATGGAGAGTGGAACGGAGAAAGGGCACCGGGGCAGCAGGAAGCAATCTGTAGTTTAGCCACCACCATTTACACTGCCCACGATGAACTGTTGCATTGCAAGCACATGTTCCTGCCTTTCAACATAACTGTGACTTCCGCAGAAAATTGCTCCAATGCTTAAGGCATGCAGAGCTTCTGACCCTGTGGTTAAAATTGGCAGACAATGAAACAAATTGAACGCATGGCTGGAACTCCATTAGGCATTCAGAATTTGGCTGCTCCTGCAATTCGCACTATATAGATGAATACAGGTTTTGCTCAAATTAAAACTGCAGCAGCTGGAATTACTGGAGGTGCATGCTGTGAACAATTTAATTAAAATTTAGTTTAGAATTCTGAATGCAACTTCAGCTTCCTGCAATGTATGGATGTGTGGTGTGGATATCTGTGTTGGGGTTGGGGGGGAGGTGGTGGGGGTGGTGTGCAGGGAGTGTTAATGCTAATCATGATGTTTTTGTTTATTCTATAATTTTTTGACTCTTACATTTGCTGCCTTGAAGGTGACTTATGCCAGAGTATGATTCTACAGCTACTTGCAGCCCTCTGGTACCTTGACAGGTTGACCATTCTTCACGTGTAATGGGATGGCGCGTGTTTGGTTGTGGGGAGCATTACAACTGGGTTCAACCACATTCCCACCATTGTCCATGCATGTCCAGTCTCTAGCAGGACTTATTTTATGGCTGTCAGAAACAGCAGTCCAGTCCATCATCAGTGGTGAGTCCAGCGACATCAAGGCCCCTTGTAGTCTCTCCCCACAGTTGCCTGGCTGAGCGCATATAACTTAACAAAGGCCAGGGAACAAAACAGGTAAAGCTAGCCTGCCAACTTTTGTCAGAGCACCTATCAGGGATAGCCCCACCCATTTCTAATCCAATTATTATCATCTGCATGGGTCCTCCATCTTCTGTGACTCAACTCACATACATTCTAAAGAGCTTGTGACCCCTTTTGTTCTCCAGTTCCATATCTTATAATATGTCTCACCATGCAGTTACACAACCTCAGTTTCTGCTTACACAGCGGTTTTAATCTAATCAACTACTCAATGTGATTTCAACCTAATCAACTGTCTTGGCACTAACAATACTTCAGCAACTTCAGCATAATTCTCTTGCAGCTTCTAGCTTGACACTTCTCTCATAATTCCGTTACTTAGCATATCCAAGCATATAGCACATTGTACATTGGATTTGTCTCTTGTTTCTCAATAAACTAACGCAACTTGTCAATGGGTATATTCACATCAGATCCTTACCCCCACACAGAGGAGGTCAATGCCAGCAGCATTGCACCTAAGACTTGGCTGCAATGCCGCAAGATGTTCAATGACCTCAGCAGAGTTGCTAAGGTAGGACTCCTAACTCAGATCACACATTACTCTCTCCTCAGCTCAGCATGATCTGTAACCCCACCAGTCACAGGCCTTCGCTTCCCAGCCTCCCTTCACTCTTCTGCATTCACTGCATCATGCCTCATTCTATCTTCCACCTCCTTCTACTGCTACTCACACACTACACAGCTGCTTATCTCCTCATTACTTCTTACTCACATCTCCACAGCTCTAGTACCGCAGAAGCAAAAGCAAGTGGCTGCATATTGAAAGGACGTTAGAGAGGTGTAGAAACAGAACAAACAGGAGGAGTACTGATGGACATTATTTCAACATTTCATTGCTTTACAATCTTTGATTGAGGTTTAAGAATTTGCTTTTATACAGCATCTTTCATGACCTTAGGATGTTCCAAAGCAGTTTGCAGCCAGGGAGCGAAGGAGGCTGAGAGGGGACATGATAGAGGTATATAAAATTATGAGAGGCATAGATAGGGTAGATAGCCAGAGTCTGTTTCCCGTGGTAGGGGTGACTAAAACTAGAGGCTATAGATTTAAGGTGAGAGGGAGGAGGTTTAAAGGGGATCAAAGGGGTAAATATTTCACACAAAGAATAGTGGGTATCTGGAATGAGCTGCCTGAGGAGGTGGTGGAGGCAGGAACAGTAGCGACATTTAAGAGGCATCTGGACAGGTACTTGAATGAGCAAGGCATAGAGGGATATGGAATTAATGCAGGCAGGTAGGATTAGTATAGATAGGCATTATGGTCGGTATGGACGCGGTGGGCCGAAGGGCCTGTTTCTATGCTGTATGACTCGATGACTCTATAACTCCACACCTGCATGTTTGTCATGTGTGATTTTCATTTTCTCTTGTTTTACCAATAATTTATCTTGGACTGACGATGATCTGATCAAATGATGACTCGGAAAAGTTGGTCTCCTTCCATTTCAAGATTCGTGACTTTACCGTCTGCACCATCCTTTCTGCCAGTCCATTTGACCTTGGATAATGTGGAGATGATGCAATGTGATTTAAAGCCCACTTTGTGCATGTCATGAAATAGTTTACTGGTGTACTGTGGGCTGTTATCTGACACTATCACCTCCTGGGAACCAAAAAGACTGACAACTGCACTCATCATGTTTGCTACCGATGCACTTGATGTATCCCTCAGTTGGTGAATGATAGGAAATTTGGAGAAGTAGTTGGTAATAAGTAAGAGCTCATCACCTCTGACAGTAAATACGTCAGTAGCTATTCTTGACCATGGATGTGATGGATCATGAGGCTGGAATAGCTCTCAGTGTTGACTTGGCTGATGGTCCTGACAGGCAACACACATCCTCACTGCTCATCCTATGTCATTATTGAACCCTGGCCAATAGACTGTATCATGTGCAAGTCGTCTTGATTTTTCAATGCCCTTGTGACCTTAACGTAATTGGGTAAGGATATCTTGACAAATTGCTTTTGATATCAATACTTGTCTGCCCTTGAAAATGACTCCACTTGATATCCCTAATTCATCACGATATGACCAAAAAGTTCTGAGGTCTGTGGGAACCTCTTGCATTGTATCTGGCCATCCACTGATGATGATCTGCCATAATACCCTGAGGGTGGGATCTCTGAAATCTTTCTGTGGAGCTCTTTGTATTTATTCTGTCCAAATTACATTAGGTCAATGATGTACACATCGTCTAGTTCCACATCTACTTTGTTCACTTGGACATCCAAGGGTATAACTTCTGTCTTCTTGGGTTGGCTAGCCTGCTCAATGTGTCAGATGTAACCATGAGATTTCCAGCTTTGTACCAGATCCCGCTGTCGTACCCCTGTACTTTAGCAATCTTTGGAATCAAGGTGGCGTGCTGGTGATGGCTTTTGCCAAATCATTTCTAGCAGCTTGTGATCAGTCTCAACAACAAAGTGTTTGCCAAATAGGTACGTATGGAATCTGGTGATAACGAACATTAATGCCAATGTTGTTCATTCTATGATTGAATAGTTCATCTGAGTGGGTGATAAACTTTTAGAACCGAATGCAATTTGTCTACTTTCCTGTAACAGACATGCTCCAAAGCCCCTATGTGAAGCATCTACTTCGAGTGTCGTTTCTTCCTTGGGTCATATTATTGTAAACATGCTGCAACAGAACGTGACTGTTTGAACGAATGCACAATAAATTATAGAATACTGAGTAGAGAAACAGAGGGACATTGAATTATATGCCCACAGATCCCTGAAAGTGGCAGGACAGGTAGATAACGTGGTTAAGATATGGGATATTTTTCCTCATTAGCCGAGGCATGGAATATAGAGCAGGGAGGTTGCACTATAACTGTATAAAACACTAGTTAGGCCACAGCCAAGTACTGAATACAATTCTGGTCACCGCATTACAGGAAGGATGTGTTTACATTCGAGAGGGTATAGAAGAGATTTACGAGGATGTTGCCAGGACTGGAGAATTTTAGCTATGAGGAAAGATTGGATAGGCTGGGGTTGTTTTCTTTGGAACACAGAAAGCTGAGGGGAGATTTAATTGATATGTATAAAATTATGAGGGGTCTAGATATGTGTGGATAGGAAGGACCTATTGCTCTTAGTAGAGACATCAATAACCAGGGGGCATAGATTTAAAATAATTGGCAGAAGTATTAGGGGGGAGAGGAGAAATCATGTCACCCAGAGGGTGGTGGGGATCTGGAACTCACTGCTTGAAAGGGTGGTTGAGGCAGAAGCCCTCATCACATTTAAAAAGCACTTGGCTTTGTACTTGGAAGTACTGTAACCCTCAAAGCTCCGGGGCAAAAGCTGGAAAGTGGGATTAGGCTGGATAGCTCATTTTTGCCCAGCACAAATTTGAGGCTTCTATGCTTGATTATTGGGACTACAGTGTCGTTGCTGAATGATGAGATTAAGAAGGGTCCAGGATATCTTGGGCCAAGTGTTCATGTTTTGGCTTGTAGGTGTCCCAGCCTGTTTGCCATTATAACGAAGAAGGATTTGCATTTATATAGTGTCTTTCACAATGTCAGGACATCCCAAAGCTCTTTGCAGGCATTGAAGTACTTTGTTTTCATACTCACTGTTGCAATACATCAATTATGGATCTGTTCATGATGCAATGGCAGGAAGAAAAGATGAGCAAATAATTGGTTTTCATCACCCGTCTCATATATTCAGCATTGTGTCTGTACAAAGTGTTATTTAAAATCTCTTGAAAATAATGAAATGTATAGATAAGGTTGAAGTAAGCAAACCACTGGGACACAGCACTAGATGGTGCAAACCTCACAAGTTTCTACTATATCCGGAGATTAGAAAATAACTTACTTTCTGACAGGATAGTAGACAATCTCCCAGAGAAGATAGTTGATTTGCTAGCAATTGAAATCTTAAAATGGAGCCTGACCAATATCTGTTGAGAATTTTTTTGACTAAGTCTTTACTCACCCTCCCACCACTGCTCAGTATCCCTTTCATTTCCTTCCCTCCATAAAAAGCCTTGATACTTTTTTTGACATTAAATACATTAGAGGGCAGTGAAGGGTGAAAGATCAGAAGCGTGTAGCATGTAGACTTAGTGGGAGTGTTTGGGATATAAGGGTTGATGTTTTAATTAATATAGTTCACTGTTTTTTGAGTAAAATAATATGATTTTAGTTTACTTCATTTTATCTGCTCAATACTAAGGAACTGTTTTAAAGTTGTTTATTTGGTTCGTTAACCATGAACTGGGTTAGATGGTAGGAAATTACTAGGTTGTAGAAGAGGTGTAATTAGCTGTTCTCTGGTTGGTTGTTTTGGGTATATTAAAAGCTAAGTAGTAAGGCCTCAATCATAAGATGCAAGCGGACAGTGAAGTGTGGTATCTTTGCTCTGGGAGTTTAGTCTTGAAGTGCAGTTTTACAGTATGATTCTCACCAAATATTAATACTTGCGTGAGGTGAGTAAGAGATGTTTGATTCTTGTAGCGTTTGGTGCGAGCGTGAGTTCGGACTAACACTATATGTAAGTTATACACAGAGTTAGCCCTAGTGCTATGTGTGTGAAATGTGAACCAATCAGATCCTCAGTGTATCCATGGCAGGACATTTGCATTGTTTTGGAAAACTTAATCCAAAACTTAATCTGAACAAAATTCACCGCATTCTGCATTATCAGAGAAAATGAGTGTTTTCTGGATCATACTCCAAAGCATATGGTCATCTGGGGTAGTGCTAGACAGTTCAGGGCATATGAATAATGTAGGAAGAGGAAAAGGCAGCAGAGGGAGACAGGACTCACAAGTGCAGGGTACCCCTGAGTTACTGGAATTGTCCAATAGAAAGTTAGTCTTGGATAAGTATGAGGTCAACAGTGGAATATAATGGAACTCATGACTTGTGCCTTGTCGATGGTGGACAGGCACTGAGGAGTCAGGAGGTGAGTTACTCGCCGCAGACTTCCCAGCCTCTGAACTGCTCTTGTAGCCATGGTATTTATGTCGCTGGTTCAGTTCATTTTCTGGGCAAAGAGAGGGCAAGTAGCCAAAGGTCATGGTTCTGAGTTAGAAACGATGTTATAGATAGAAGTACATTTGAAATGTTGCAGAGGGAGTATAAGGAATTAGGCACTAGATTGAAAAAGACCTTAAGGGTGGTAATCACTGGATTGCTTTCTGGGTCAGTCAGTAGATAGGTTAAGAAGAGGAACATTAGAAAGGCCAATGCAGATCGTGCTTGACTAATCTTGACATTCTCACCACACAAGTGCCAGGCAATGACCATCTCAAACAAGAGAGAATCTAACCATCTCCCTTTGATGTTCAATGGCATTACCATCGCTGAATCCCCCACTATCAACACTGTGGGGGTTACCATTGCCCAGAAAATGAACTGAACCAGCGACATAAATACCGTGGCTACAAGAGCAGTTAAGAGGCTGGGAATTCTGCGGCGAGTAACTCACCTCCTGACTCCTCAGTGCCTGTATCTATAAGGCACAAGGCAGGAGTATGATGGAATACTTCCACTTGCCTGAATGGGTGCAGGTCCAACAGCACTCAAGAAGCTCGACACCATTCAGGACAAAGCAGTCTGCTTGACTGGCACCCCATCCACCACCTTCAACATTCATTCCCTTCACCACCGACGCACAGTGGCAGGAACATGTACCATCTACAAGATGCACTGCAGCAACTCACCAAGCTCCTTCGACAACACCTTCCAAACTCACTACCTCTGCCACCTAGAAGGACAAGGGCAGCCGATGCATGGGAACGCCACCACCTGCAAGTTCCCCTCCAAGCCACACACCATCCTGACTTGGAACTTTATCTCCATTCCTTCACTGTCACTGGGTCAAAATCCTGGAACTCCCTTCCTAACAGCACTGTTAGTGTATCTACACCCCAAGGACTTCAGTAGTTGAAGCAGGCAGCTCACCACCACCACCTCAAGGGCAATTAGGGATGGTCAATAAATGCTGGCCTAGTCAGCGACACCCATATCCTATGAATGAATAAAAAAAACTAATTGAAGGTTGATGAAGGGAATGCAATGGATGCTGTCTATATGGATTTTAAGAAAGTGTTTGACAAAGTGCCACATAAAAGGCTGGTTAATAAAATTGAGGCTCATGGAATAGGAGGGCCAATGTCAGCTTGGATAAAAAATTGGCTTAAGGACAGAAAATAGTGAGTTGTGGTAAGTGCAGATGGAATTTAATATAGATAAGTGTGAGGTGATGCATTTTGTCAGAAGAGATAGGGAGAGGCAATATAGACTTAATTGCACAGTTCTAAAGAGTGTGCAGGAACAGAGGGACCTGGGGTTTCATGTACATAGACCTTTGAAGGTGGCAGGACATTGAGAGAGTAATTAGGAAAGTGTATGGGATCTTTGGCTTCATAAATAGAGGTATTGAGTACAAAAGCAGGAAAGATATTCTGAATCTTTTTAAAGATCTGGTTAGGCCACAACTAGAATTCTGCATCCAGTTCTGGTCACCACACTTTAGGAAGGATGTGAGTGACCTTGGAAGGGTGCAGAGGAAATTTATTAGAATGGTTCCAGGGATGAGGGATTTTAGCTACAAGGTGAGGTTGGAGAAGTTGGGGTTGTTCCCCTTGGAGCAAAGGAGATTGAAGGGAGATTTGATAGGGCTGTACAGGATTATGACAGGTTTTGATAAGGTAGACAAAGAAAAGCTGTTCTCATGAGCTGATGGTGGAAGGACTAGGGGACACTGATTTAAGGTTTTGTGCAGGAGATGCAGGAGGATGGGAGGAAGAACACTTTTATACAGTGAGTGGTAATGAGCTGGAACTCGCTGCCTATAAGAGTGGTGGTAGCAGAGACAATGAATGATTTCAAAAGGAAAATGGATAGGCACTTGAAGGAAATCAACTTGCAGGGCTATGGGGATAGAATGGGGGAATGGGATTGATTGGATTGAGCTGCAGAGAGCCAGCATGGACTCAATGGGCCAAATGGCCTCCTGCTGTGGTGTTATTTCTTATTTCTCTATCATCATCAGCACCACCCTCCCACCTGCATTCCCCAAGCCTTTGGTTGTTGTGGGGATTTGAAATCCCTGTGAGCTAAATTTGCCTTAATATCATTTTAATATTAATACCAAACTTCTTTTGTGGCAAATGCTCAAAAATTCTGAGATGTGACAGATGACTATGCATGGCTGTAAAGGTGGTGCAGGAGAGAAGTGTTCATGTTCTTGAGGCGTTGCAGTGATTTCTGGAGCAAGGGATTGCTATACTGAAAGGACTACCTTCACTTGAAACAATGTCCAAATGTAGAGAATACATAGAGCAGTGGGATCTAAACTAATATGGCAGGCGATGGAGAAAGTCTATTACTAGACTAGAGAGAGAGCAGGATTAATAAAATTATTGAAATAAATACAGAAGGCTTAGATGAAATAAATGGTGAGAAAGTACTCTCAGTGGAGGAAGGGAAACAATGTGGCAGTGGGAGATAAAAACATTGTTGGAGAAGAGGCAAGGAATACTAAGAAAACCAGGAAAAATAGTGAGACACTATTCCAAAAAAAAAAATCATCAGGATTAAATAGTATGTCTGTGAATGCAGAAAGCAGGCAAAATCTTGGAGTCTACACTTCAAGATAACATTATTGCACATTTAGAAATGCAGGTCTAATAAAGGAGAGCCAGGTTGGATGTTCTTAAAAGGCAAGTCATGTTTGACAAATAGTCAAGAAGTGGATAGATAATAGGAATGCCAGTAGATTCTCAGAAGGCATTTGATATGGTGCCGCACAAGAAACATTCTCATCAAAATATTGTGTGATGAGCAACATTCCAAAAACTGGTACATCTAGCTTTAAAACACATCCTCTTATTTCTCTATCATCATCAGCACCACCCTCCCACCTGCATTCCCCAGGCCTTTGGTTGTTGTGGGAATTTGAAATCCCTGTGAGCTAAATTTGCCTTAATATCATTTTAATATTAATACCAAACTCCTTTTGTGGCAAATGCTCAAAAATTCTGAGATGTGACAGACGTATTTGTGTTTAGTCTGGTCAAAGTGCAGCAACTTCACAGTTCTTCTCAGTACTAACATGCTGCTCAAATAGGAAGCTCCCAACTGCTGTCAGAACTGAAGCTGTTAACAGGAGTCACACAGTGAGAATGTTAGAAAGTTCTAAGCCTGAGTTGCCATGTGTAAAGCTTCAAAGGATTCTATCTGTACAGAAATGTTAAGTGTTTCCATTGAGTGATACCATCCCAGCAAAAAGATTATTAGGGTTTCATTACCAAAGATGAATGTATTTTATATTCATGATTTTTCTTGAATCTCATGGATGTTGGAATATGCATCGTTATGTTAGGTTTTACATTTATGCTATTTGTTAAATGAGCTGACATGTTTCTGAAAGATATTATAGCTCAATATAAATGCAACTCTTATAACAAATGATGCTTAATGTTCAATTTAATTAATATTAATTAGCATTCTTACAAAATTACACATGAATTATACTGTATTTATAGCAGCATCCACCGATGTAATACACCAATAAGAATTCCGAGATTTTATGGAAGCTGTCTTTTCTCAATCTACATTTTTTTAAAAACAGAAACCTTCCCTTTTAACATTCTCACTACTCAGGCTGGAATATAGTTCCACACCTTCAGACATCTGATAACTCACCAAGCAACTACTCATGTGTGAGTTTGCAAAGGAAGGTGTTATATTGAAGCTTGATTATGTCCTCACAGGCAGACTTTCATCAGGATCACTGGATTGAGTAAGAATCCAGGCTAATCTTTCTTTTCTCTAATAAAATTGTATAACGTACGAACATATGAATTAGGAGTAGGGATAGGCCATTCAGCCCCTCGAACTCCTCCGCCATTTGATAAGATCATGGCTGATCTCAATGTGGTCTCAACTCCACTTTCCTGTCTTCCCTACCACCTCCCCTCCCCCATAACACCTGATTCTCTTGTCTGTTAAGAAACGATCTAACTGAGCCTTGAATATATTCAACGACCCAGCATCTACTTCTCTCTCAGGAAGTGAATTCCACAGACTAATGACCTTCAGAGAAAAAAATTCTCCTCATCTCCATCTTAAATGGGAGATCTGTTATTTTTAAACTGTGTCTCCTAATTCTAGTCTCACCCACACGTGGAAACATCCTTTCAGCATCCACCCTGTCAAATCCCCTCAGGATCTTGTATGTTTCAATAAGATACCCTCTCATTCTTCTAAACTCCAATGGATACAGACCCAACCTATCCAACTTTTCCTCATAAGATAACCCCTCCATCTCAGAAATCAGCTGAGGGAAGCCACTTAGGACAGAGATGAGGAGAAATTTCTTTACTCAGAGGGTTGTGAATGTTTGGAAATCTCTGTGGAACGCTGTGGAAGCTCAATCATTGAGTATGTTTAAAGCAGAGATTGATAGATTTCTAAATACCAATGACATAAAGGGATATGGGGATAGTATGGAGAAAAGGCATTGAAGTGGATGATCATCCATGATCATATTGAATGGCGGGGCAGGTTGATGGGCTGAATGGCCTACTCCTGCTCCTATGTTCCTATGAACCCTCTCTGAACTGCTTCTAATACAATTTTATCCTTTCTTAAGTAAGGAGACAACAACTGTTTCACTAAAGCTTGCACAACTGTAGAAAAACTCCCCTACTTTTATATTCTATTGCCCTTGCAATAAACACCGACATTCTATTTGCCTTCCTAATCACTTGCTGTAGCTGCATACGAACTTTTGGTGATTCATGTACCAGGACACCCAGATCCTTCTGCACTGCAGAGTTCTGCAGTCTCTCTCCATTTAAATAATATTCTGCTTTTCCATTCTTCCTACCAAAGTGGACAAGTTCACATTTTCCTATATTATATTCCATCTGCCAAATTTTTGCCCACTCACTTAACTATATCCCTTTATAAACTCTTTATGTCCTCTTGACAACTTACCTTCATACCGATCTTTGTGTCATCTGCAAATTTAGCTACCATACATTTGGTCCCTTCATCCAAGTCATTGATGTAGATTGTAAATAGTTGAGGCCTCAGCACTGATCCCTGTGGTATTCCATTAGTCACATCCTGCCAACCTGTAAATGACCCATTTATCCCTACTCTCTGTTTCCTGTTAGCTAACCAATCCTCTATCTAGGCTAATATGTTGCCCCCTACACCATGAAGTCTTATTTTGTGTGGTAACCTTTGATGTGGCACCTTATCAAATGTCTTTTGGAAATCCAAGTACACCTCATCTACAGATTCCCCTTTATTCATGTTGCTTGTTACTTCCTCAAAGGACTCTAATAAATTAGTCAAACATGATTTCCCTTTCACAAAACCATGTTGATTCTGCATGATCGCATTATAATTTTTTAAATGTCCTGCTATAACTTCCTTAATAATGGATTCTAACATTTTCCCTATGACAGATGTTTGGCTAACTGACCTATAGTTTCCTGCTTTCTGTCTCCTTTCCTTCTTGAATAATAATGTTCCATTAGCTATTTTCCTATCTGCTGGGACCTATCCAGAATCTAGGGAATTTTGGAAGATCACAACTAATGCATCTAATTATCTCTGCAGCCAATTCTTTTAAGACCCTAGGATGCAGGCCATCAGGTCCTGGGGACTTGTCAGCCTTTAGCTCTAAAAGTTTTCTCAGTACCTTTTCTCTAGTGACTGTGATTATTTTAAGTTCATCCCTCCCTTTTAACTCTTGTTTTTCAAGTATCTTTCGCATGCTTTTTGTGTTTTCTACTGTGAATACCTGTTCAACGCTTCCACCATTTCCTTGTTACCCATTATTACTTCCCTAGACTCACTCTCTAGAGTACCAATGCTCATTTGAGTTCCTCTTTTCTTTTTTAAATACATGTAGAAATTTTTATATTTCTAGCTAGTTTTCTCTCATACTCTAATTTCTCCCTTTTTTAAAGTCATTCTTTGCTGTGTTTTAAAATCTGTCCAATCTCCTAATCTGCCACTAATCGCTGCAGAATTGTATGCTTTATCTTTCAATTTGATACTATCTTTAACTTCCTTATTTAGCCACAGATTGTGCACCCTTCTCCTAGAGTCTTTCTTTCTCACTGGAATATATCTTTGCTGAGAGTTATGAAATATCTCCTTAAATGTCTGCCACTGCTTCTCTACTGTTCTATCTTTTAACTTAATTTCCCAGTTCACTTTGGCCAACTTTGTCTTCATACCTTTGTAATTTCCTTTATTTAAGTTTCAAACACTCATCTTAGACCCACACTTCTCACCCTCAAACTGAATGTGAAATTCTACCATGTTGTGATCACTCTTGCCTAGAGGCTCCTTTGCTATGAGGTTATTAATTAATCCTGTTTCATTGCACATTTACAAGGTCTAGAATGGCCTTCTCCCTGGTTGGCACTAGAATCTACTGCTCTAAGAAATTGTCCCAAATACACTCTATGAACTCATCTTCCGGGCTCCTTTTGACAATCTGATCCTTCCAATCTATCTGTAGATTAAAATCACCCATGATTATTAGAATCATAGAACGTTTATGGCACAGAAAGAGGCCACTTGGTCCATCGTGCCTGTGCCAGCCGAAAAACGATAAACCCATTCTAATCCCACTTTCCAGCATTTGGTCCATCGCCCTGCAGATTACGGCACTTGAGGCACTTGTAGTACCTTTCTTACAAGCTCCCATTATTTCTTCCTGTATACTCTGTCTTACAGGGTAGTTACTGTTAGGGGACCTATAAACTACTCCCACGAGTGACTTCTTTCCTTTAGATAATTAGCAATTAGAGATAATTTCTTATCTGTACCCAAACTGATTCTATATCTTAATCTTTTGAACTAAGGTCATCTCTCACTATGTACTAATGTCCCTTTTCCTACCACCTTTTCCTAGCTTCCTGACCTTCTGAAATGTCAAATACCATTGAATATTCAGGTCCCAGCCATGGTCACCTTACAACCACATCTCTTTAATGACCATCTGGTCATACATATTTATTTCTATTTGTGCTTACAATTCATCTAATTTATTTCGAATGCTGTGCGCATTCAGATACAGAGCCTTATCTGCCTATGCACTCTTAGGTTTGTACGCCATTCCTGTCACACTCTGGTTATCATTACCCATGTTGCAACCCAGTACTATTGCCTGACCTTTCCCTTTAATTTACCACACCTCCCCTCACTTTATTGCTGCTCCCGGCTATTTAGTTTAACCAACATCATCACTCTGGCTGAGATCAAACATTGGTCATAGTTTCAAATTGACTCAGTGGTAGCTCTCTGTCATGGGTCCAAGCCCCATTCCAAAAGTTGAGCAAATTTTTGCCTGATTTACACTTGTGTGTGGCACCTTGGAAAGTTTTTCTATGTTATAGTTAAAGATATTTTATAAATATAAGTTGTAATCTAGGCTGACACTTCAGAGCAGTACTGAGGGAATGCTGCATTGTCAGGTGCCATCCTTCAGATAAAATGTTAAAGTAAGGCCCCATTTGCCTGCTCAGATGGGCATCAAATCTTCCATAACACTAAGTGAAAAAAACAGGGGAGTTCTTCTGATGTCCTGGTCAACATTTATCCCTTAACCAACTCCATCAATACAGATTACATAGTCAGCTTTCCAAGACTGCTTCATTGGCTGCAGAGCACCTTTGAGATGTCCTGTTGTAAAAGGAACTATAAAAATGAAAATTCTTTCTTTCTTTCTATTCCTCATTTATAACATTTCTCTGTGTAATCTATTGAGCCATCGGTGGGGGCGGGGAGGAGAGGAATTAACACAAATCTATAATGAGTTAATTTAATTGAATTTCATAAGACATGTAATTTTTATATTTCCAAATTACTTTGCATATGCTTATTTAAAATATGTTCCATACATTTTCCCTCCATCCAGATTCTCACCCACTGTTCTGATGGAACCGACTCATAGTGTTTTGCAATTCTATGGGCACTGGCTGTCCTCCGGTACCTCGTGTGAGACGTGAATGTTTGCGGGCTATCCAATCATTAAGACATCACAGTGAAGCTAATCCTATCCTTGAAAGTGTTTGTGTTCTTCTATGTTCTAATGAGGATTATTGGACAGTGATCAAGATCAAGAGCTGTCTCATTTTCCTCCGTCCAAACTTAATTGTAAAGATTCCATCTCCTGAGCTGAATTGAACTAACTCAGCAGAGGCCAGTTATTAAACTCAGAAGCTGTATACTCAATGCCAGATCATACAGTACATTTACCTGCTGCACTGGAATGAGCCTTTAAACAATCATACATTTATACTAAGTAATGAAAATGATGTTGACAGCTAAGATGCCAAATCTGGTGAAACCATTATAAAAATGTGAAATGCACTATAGGACAATATTTCTGGGTCTGAACAACTTGCTAACAGAAGATTATAACTAAAGTCATTGAACATTTTGGGAATGTTGCATGTTTTGTACTTTTACTAAACAAGAATGAAGTGAAAGGATAAACACATAATTGTGATTAATTTTATATAAATGGTGCAGAGTGTAGAAATGTCTTTCCAAACTATGTTTCCTTGTTGTGTGACCTCGGTGCACTGTTGATATTAGCATTCCCCATGGAATCTTCCCAAAGCAGATCAGAAATCCATTCAACTCCTCTCAATTTTCAGCATTTATTTAAGAAAAAGGATATGATCATTTCTGTTGTGCAAACAATGCATCACCCTGGCAAATATTCACTTCAAAATGATGAAATGTTAAAACCAGAAAACATACATTAATAAAAAGATGACATAGAAAATCAACTTCCTCAGAAGTTTCCCATTGGGTAAGATGTTTTTATTGTTCTTTACTGATCATTAAAATAAGCTTTTATTGTGTAATTGAAAGCAAGTTGTTCAAAGCAAGGGTGGAGTAATTTAAAGATTATGATATGCATCTCTCACTGCATGTAAGGAACCCGAAATAATTAAAATGACTCTGGATAAATCCTACTGGTGTCTAACAATAAATGGCTTCTTCCTTTTTATATAGGATTTCTCCCCCACCTCTATCCCAGTTATTGCCCCTCCGGGAATGTAAGAAAGACTAATCAGAATATTTTCTAAATGGTGAGAAACTAGAACTGTGGTGGGTGTTTGAAGCTAGTGTGTGCAATATGAGATAGTTAGAAGGTTGATCATCAACCAATCCATTCAGAATGATCCTACACTCCTTCTTAAATGATTCCAGGGTTTTTACCCTCTACCCCTGAAAATCCATTCCACGAGTTGATCCTTTTGCAGGCTGGTTTCAATCTCATAATGAAGAGCTGGAACCTGTCATAGCCGCTAAGCGCATTGCACTGTTGAACTACAAGAAAGCCCCCAGCGATTTAACATCCGCAGCATTTAAAGCAGCCAGAAGCACTGCACAAAGAACAGCCAGGTGCTGCGCAAATGACTACTGGCAACACCTGTGCAGTCATATTCAGCTGGCCTCAGACACTGGAAACATCAGAGGAATGTATGATGGCATGAAGAGAGCTCTTGGGCCAACCATCAAGAAGATCGCCCCCCTCAAATCTAAATCAGGGGACATAATCACTGACCAACACAAACAAACGGACCGCTGGGTTAAGCACTACCTAGAACTGTACTCCAGGGAGAATGCTGTCACTGAGACTGCCCTCAATGCCATTGATTCTCTAGCCAGTGGAAAAGCCCCTGGGAAGGACAGCATTACCCCTGAAATAATCAAGAGTGCCAAGCCTGCTATACTCTCAGCACTACATGAACTGCTATGCCTGTGCTGGGACGAGGGAGCAGTACCCCAGGACATGCGCGATGCCAATATCATCACCCTCTATAAAAACAAAGGTGACCGCGGTGACTGCAACAACTACCGTGGAATCTCCCTGCTCAGCATAGTGGGGAAAGTCTTTGCTCGAGTCGCTTTGAACAGGCTCCAGAAGCTGGCCGAGCGCGTCTACCC
Source organism: Heterodontus francisci (assembly GCF_036365525.1). NCBI lineage: Eukaryota > Metazoa > Chordata > Chondrichthyes > Heterodontiformes > Heterodontidae > Heterodontus > Heterodontus francisci. The sequence continues at coordinate 130,560,198 of NC_090375.1, read as the reverse complement.
TGAGGCACAGTGTGGCTTTCGTGCAGAGAGATCGACCGTTGACATGCTGTTCTCCCTTCGTCAGATACAGGAGAAATGCCGTGAACAACAGATGCCCCTCTACATTGCTTTCATTGATCTCACCAAAGCCTTTGACCTCGTCAGCAGACGTGGTCTCTTCAGACTACTAGAGAAGATTGGATGCCCACCAAAGCTACTAAGTATCATCACCTCATTCCATGACAATATGAAAGGCACAATTCAACATGGTGGCTCCTCCTCAGAGCCCTTTCCTATCCTGAGTGTCGTGAAACAGGGCTGTGTTCTCGCACCCACACTTTTTGGGATTTTCTTCTCCCTGCTGCTTTCACATGCGTTCAAGTCCTCTGAAGAAGGAATTTTCCTCCACACAAGATCAGGGGGCAGGTTGTTCAACCTTGCCCGTCTAAGAGCGAAGTCCAAAGTACAGAAAGTCCTCATCAGGGAACTCCTCTTTGCTGACGATGCTGCTTTAACATCTCACACTGAAGAGTGCCTGCAGAGTCTCATCAACAGGTTTGCGGCTGCCTGCAATGAATTTGGCCTAACCATCAGCCTCAAGAAAACAAACATCATGGGGCATGATGTCAGAAATGCTCCATCCATCAATATTGGCGACCACGCTCTGGAAGTGGTTCAAGAGTTCACCTACCTAGGCTCAACTATCACCAGTAACCTGTCTCTAGATGCAGAAATCAACAAGCGCATGGGAAAGGCTTCCACTGCTATGTCCAGACTGGCCAAGAGAGTGTGGGAAAATGGCGCACTGACACGGAACACAAAAGTCCGAGTGTATCAGGCCTGTGTCCTCAGTACCTTGCTCTATGGCAGCGAGGCCTGGACAACGTATGTCAGCCAAGAGCGACGTCTCAATTCATTCCATCTTCGCTGCCTCCGGAGAATACTTGGCATCAGGTGGCAGGACCGTATCTCCAACACAGAAGTCCTCGAGGCGGCCAACATCCCCAGCTTGTACACACTACTGAGTCAGCGGCGCTTGAGATGGCTTGGCCATGTGAGCCGCATGGAAGATGGCAGGATCCCTCCCCAAAGACACATTGTACAGCGAGCTCGCCACTGGTATCAGACCCACCGGCCGTCCATGTCTCCGCTATAAAGACGTCTGCAAACGCGACATGAAATCCTGTGACATTGATCACAAGTCGTGGGAGTCAGTTGCCAGCGTTCGCCAGAGCTGGCGGGCAGCCATAAAGACGGGGCTAAAATGTGGCGAGTCGAAGAGACTTAGTAGTTGGCAGGAAAAAAGACAGAGGCGCAAGGGGAGAGCCAACTGTGCAACAGCCCCGACAAACAAATTTCTCTGCAGCACCTGTGGAAAAGCCTGTCACTCTAGAATTGGCCTTTTTAGCCACTCCAGGCGCTGCTTCACAAACCACTGACCACCTCCAGGCACGTATCCATTGTCTCTCGAGATAAGGAGGCCCAAAGAACTTTGGTTATATAGCTCAGCATTCTAATAGCTTTGTTGATTGTTGCTCGGCAGTGATTAGACAGATTACTCTAACTTGCAAATCTCTTTCAATTTCTTCCTTGGTTATTTGACACCATTCATGGAGTTCCTGTATTTTCCATTAAGTGCTGTACTTTACATTTGTCCATATTAAATTTCGCCTGCCATTGTTCACCCACTTACACATTTTGTCCAATTCATTTTATATTTGCTGAGCTGTATCCTCAGATTCTCAGATCCTAATTTTTCATAATCTATAAATTTGATCAATTTGTATTGAGCTCTGAATTTAAATTGTTAACGTTATTTGGAATACAGGGCCCAACACTTTGTAAAATATGAACATCAGGAAATAAATCAGCTCTTCTGTGGTGGGGCTTGACTGTATAGAAATATATTTTCAAAGTGTTGGTTTCTTTGAGACTTCAAATCCCATTAGAGCAATGATTAAAATCTGCAGGAAACAGTTGCTACTATTTGAATAATAGATACCATGATCTAGATCTGGAATGAATTAGGATTACTATTAAAAATCTGTTTCTTACATTTTTGAGTGCCAATCTTCACAGAGTAGCCTAGTGCTAGTGCTTATAGTATTGGACCAACAATCCAGAGGTCATGAGTTCAATTCTCACCAGGACAAGTTGTGAAATTAAACTAAAAGAAATCTGGTAATTTGTGGACTGGCAGAAAAAAATGACCATGAAAGTTACCAGATTGTCATAAAAACCCACAGTTTCAGTAATGTCCTTCAGGGAATGAAACCTGCCTCCTCTACACAGTCTGTGCTAGTCATGATTTCAGATTATGTAGTTGACTCAGAGCAGATAGGGATGGGCAGTAAATGCCTTTCCATCTTCATCTACATCCTGACAAAATTTGTTTTTTAAAAAGATCAGTGCTGGCATGGACTGGCTTGAGCAGGAATGGGTGGTGGTGGTGGTAGTTAAGGAGGAGCAGGGAAGCAGAGCTTTTAATCTTTTTTTTAGCAGATTGACTTTTCCCCACTTTATTTTTGAATGACTTTAACAGGATTGCTAATCTAATACTGTGAGGACACTGGTATCCTGGACAGATAAGAGCCTGAGTTCATTACAAGAAGTGATGTGAATGATAACAAAAAAAGCAAGGAGTTGCAAGGCCAAGCGTGGGAAAGCCGGAGATCCCCTCCTGTCCCAGGCCAAACACAAACAAAAATACACACACAGGAAAACAACAAAGCAAAGCCCAAGCTCCAGGCTTGCCACCCTGAGAAAGACTAAAGCCCCATTTGTGATGGTGATCAGAAGCAGTTGACCGTCGAGTCCAGCCATTTTCACTCCATTAAATAAGAAAAGGCTTTCTGTTTGTTGAGTCTCCGCTGTGTTTTGACAGAAAATATGTTTGGGGAGTGCAGGTCGAGCAGGTCATGCGACTCTTGCAAAATGAGACAATAACAACGGCCCCTGCGACATCTCGCAACCAGATGCCCCATGCTGTCCGGGCGAGCAGCTTTTCTTATATTTACGATCTCCTGTCTCCATGACAAACCAAAGTGACTCGACCTCAGTCCATTGTTCAGCATGAAGTGGACACTTTATCCAGCAGGGATCACGGGATTCTGGGCAGTAATGGATACTCACTGCAGAGGATTAAACACATTCATTGCAAATGTAGAAGCTGTCAATGCCCGTAGTCTTCAAAGAAGAAAAAGCAGCCACTGTAGTCCAAGAGGATTCAAGATGATCTTAGGCAAAAAAATTAGCCCCCTTTTAAATGATTATCTGTTACTTTTTAATGTAGTGGTATGCAGGGATGTTAGTCAGGTGGATTTTGGTAAGTTTTTGATCTTTCAACAACTGCTATAGTGCTCCTCATTGTATAAGAAAAATGTCGCTTTTCCAACAAGATAAAATTTGTAACAATAAAGACTTACAAAAAAAAATGCAAGTAATAAGAACGTCTGTACACTGCACAGCAATGACACAGTTAAAGCCAGTCATGCAGAACATACAGGATGAGCTATTTTTCTAGATATTGTGCAAAATCAATTTGGAGTCAAATACTTTACACTTCATAAAACCTTATTACTATAGCCTGCTGAAACATTATTATCCTTATACTTTAAAAGGCTCGTGGATCTAATATTGATATTTTCCATTAGGATTTGGATGCAAAGCTGAAATTCTTCATGTCTCTTTATTCAGTTTTAGGTATTGGATGATCCAGGTGCAGCATTGCTTGAATTATGATTTTGCTGAGTTCGGCAGCAAATAGAAGCAAAATTTTCAGAGCAGAAGAAACTTAGAGCAGGAGAGAATGGGAACCAGGTTTTAGGGATATTCATAATGCAAATTTCACTTTTTAATTGTATTATTTCAATTCAGTCTTGAAACTGTTTCGCTCTTGCCCTCACCCCTTACTCTTCTCCAAATGGCATTGATTGACTCCTTGCCTTATGCCTCGATAAGTGAGGACCATCCTCCAGTACTTTGCCCAGGTCGCCATCCTTCATGTCTGATCCCAAGCAGGGCGTGTTTTCCGGCTGTTTGAGTGCAGGGTATTGAAGTTGAGTCTTCACTCTTGTTTGCAGAGTGATATAGGAGTATATAGCCTGCACATTCGTTCTCCAAATTAGGAATCCTGACGTCCCATCAGCCAGTTGGACTGTGTGATGTTAAGATAGTGGCAATTCACAGCCTTCTGGTGCATACAGGCACGCCCTTCCATTAACAGAAGACCACGCGGGATGTATAGGAAGCGGCTGGTGGCGCCGGGTACAAACAGAATGTGACGCAGTGCCCTATGTTCTGATTAAAACACAAATTACTTCTGGAGTGTACTGACTGTTGTTATGTAGGCAAACATAAAACACTATTTAGAAGATACTTTGTATGGATTGGTTTAGTGCAAAGTGCCTCTGAGTCCGAAGGTTGAGTTCAAGCCCCACGACACACTTCAGTACACAATCTAACCTGACACTTGAGTTCTGAGGGAGTGCTGCATTGTTGAGGGTGCATCTCTTTCGGAGCTGTTAAACCATGGCCCCTCTGATCTTTCAGGTAGATGTAAAAGGTCCATGGCACTATCTGAAGAAGAATAGGGGAGTTTCCCCCAGTATTATAGCCAATATTTATCCTTCAACCAATAACCATAACAGAAGGCCACGCGGGATGTACAGGAAGCGGCCGGTGGCGCTGGGTGCAAACAGAATATAACACAACGCTGGCTGTTTGTGGCAGCTTCCAGTGTGCAGATCAGCTGCTGCAATTCTCGACATTACAACGGTGGTTATATGCCAAAAGTACTTCACTGGCTGCAAACTGCTTTGGAACATCCTAAGGTCATGAAAGATGCTGTATAAAAGCAAATTCTTAAACTCAATCAAAGATTGTAAAGCAATGAAATGTTGAAATAATGTCCATCAGTACTCCTCCTGTTTGTTTTGTTTCTACACCTCTCTAAAGTCCTTTCAATATGCAGCCACTTGCTTTTGCTTCTGCGGTACTAGAGCTGTGGAGATGTGAGTAAGAAGTAATGAGGAGATAAGCAGCTGTGTAGTGTGTGAGTAGCAGTAGAAGGAGGTGGAAGATAGAATGAGGCATGATGCAGTGAATGCAGAAGAGTGAAGGGAGGCTGGGAAGCGAAGGCCTGTGACTGGTGGGGCTACAGATCATGCTGAGCTGAGGAGAGAGTAATGTGTGATCTGAGTTAGGAGTCCTACCTTAGCAACTCTGCTGAGGTCATTGAACTTCTTGCGGCATTGCAGCCAAGTCTTAGGTGCAATGCTGCTGGCATTGACCTCCTCTGTGTGGGGGTAAGGATCTGATGTGAATATACCCATTGACAAGTTGCGTTAGTTTATTGAGAAACAAGAGACAAATCCAAGTAGCATGCTGTTATAGATTCAGGCAGCTATATACTTCCCGTGTTGCAGCTGGATATCAGAGCACACTGTGTCTTTGTTCAGTCTTCTGTTCTCTTCTGTATTCTTCTGTATCCTTCTTCTCCTGTCTTGAGTCTCCTCTCCATCATGATGGTTATTGCAGACTCTCATCTTTTATCCCTCGGTGGTCCTGCCAACTTTTGTCAGAGCACCTATCAGGGATAGCCCCACCCATTTCTAATCCAATTATTATCATCTGCATGGGTCCTCTATCTTCTGTGACTCAAGTCACATACATTCTAAAGAGCTTGTGACCTCTTTTGTTCTCCAGTTCCATATCTTACAATATGTCTCACCATGCAGTTACACAACCTCAGTTTCTGCTTACACAGCGGTTTTAATCTAATCAACTACTCAATGTGATTTCAACCTAATCAACTATCTTGGCACTAACAATACTTCAGCAACTTCAGCATAATTCTCTTGCAGCTTCTAGCTTGACACTTCTCTCATAATTCCGTTACTTAGCATATCCAAGCATATAGCACATTGTACATAGTTCAATATTCTTACATCTGCCACCTCTTGCCACTACCACCCTGGTCACTTGGCTTCATGTTCTTTGTGTTGCCACCCCCACACCTGGTGGGAACAGTACTTCAATCCTCTGCAGGATCACTTCCACTGGAACCCCGAGAGCAAGATCTGAGAACCTGGAGGCCCTCACAGCACCTGTTTTAGGCAAGTCTGAAGTGTCCCCAGCAGGTTCCAGTGTTCATTAAGAACATCTCCCCATTAACAGATGCAAATAGTGTTACAGAGACATCATTTTCTGAGCCCTGTTGTGTTACTGGCTCTTAACACAAACGTACCAAACACGATAACAACGATTGGTAAACTAAATGAAGGGTTCTTTATTGAAGAATAACAGGATTTTAGGAGAGCTCTTCAATACATGTTACCTATTGACTAACACTGCTCCAACTACTGTATCATATGTTAACTTGCATCACTTCCTGTGATGATGAATACTAAACTATTTACATATTCAGTTATATGTTAATCAGTATTAAAGCAATTAAGGCAATAGCACAACATCCCCCTTTTCTTAAATAGAAAAATTACATAAGTGATAAGCTATGTACATAATGAAACAGGTTAATTGTGAACAGTACTTATACATGTATGGACTCTCACATTAATTATTCAAGTGTCTCTGAAATGTACAGGTGGTCTGCTGACTGAACCTGATCTGGCAACAGTGAAACTTTGCTGAGATCTAAAATTGTCAATTCCTTTCTCTCGACTCATAGATCTAGACTGACAATTATCTTGTACTTGAATATTGTACGTATCATATTCCTTAACTCCACTCAGAATTTGAATGTGAATGTGTTCTTGAGCTACAGGAAGGTTAGGTAGGATGCTATTGGATAACTCTCTCAGCTGACATCTATTCCTCCTCAACGTCTCTTCATTTGGGGTGTTTACCTCGTATGACCGTGGCTTATTACAGATCTTTGACACTTACACTGGGAAACATGTCGTCTCTTGCGGGGGGATCACTCCGACCTTCTGTCCTACATGCAGGGATATGTAAATGGGCAAGGTCTTAAATGAATATTTCTCATCCGTATTTACCATGGAGAAGGTCATGGAAGCTAGTGAGTTCAAGGGAGGGAACACCAATATTCTGGAGCATATCAACATTACAAAGGAGGAGGTGTTGGAGGTTTTGAAGCGTATTAAGTGGATAAATCCCCAGGGCCTGACCAGGTGTATCCTAGGATGCTATGGGAAGCAAGGGAGGAGATTGCTAGGGCCCTGGCAGAGATTTTTGTATCATCGTTGGCCACGGGTGAGATACCGGAAGACTGGAGGATAGCTAATGTTGTGCCTTTATTTAAGAAGGGCAGCAGGGATAAGCCAGGGAACTACAGGCCGGTGAGCCTTACATCAGTGGTGGGAAAGTTATTGGAAGGGATTCTGAGAGACAGGATTTATATGCATTTGGAAAGGCAAGATCTGATTAGGGATAGTCAGCATGGCTTTGTGCATGGGAAATCATGTCTCACGAATTTGATTGAGTTTTTCGAGGAGGTGACCAAGAGGATTGACGAGGGCAGGGTGATGGACGTTGTCTACATGGACTTTAGCAAGGTCTTTGACAAGGTCCCGCATGGTAGGCTGGTCCAGAAGGTTAGAACACATGGGATCCAGGGTGAGCTAGCAAAATGGATACAAAATTGGCTTGGTGATAGGAGGCAGAGGGTGGTAGTGGAGGGTTGTTTTTCAGATTGGAGGCTGGTGACCAGTGATGTGCCGCAGGGATCGGTGCTGGGCCCTCTGTTGTTTGTCATATATATTAATGACTTGGATGTGAATGTAAGGGGCATGATTAGTAAGTTTGCAGATGACACCAAAATTGGTGGTATAGTGGACAGTGAAGAAGGTTGTCTAAGGTTACAACAGGATACAGATCATCTGGGAAAGCGGGCAAGGGAGTGGCAAATGGAATTTAATGCAGACAAGTGTGAAGTGATGCATTTTGGGAAGTTAAACCAGGGCAGGACATATACAGTGAATGGCAGGGCCCTGGGGAGTGTTCTTGAGCAGAGAGACCTTGGGGTGCAAGTACATAGTTCCCTGAAAGTGGCAACACAGGTAGACAGGGTGGTGAAGAAGGCATATGGCATGCTTGCCTTCATCGGCCGAGGCATTGAGTACAAGAGTTGGGACGTCATGTTACAGTTGTACATAACGTTGGTTAGGCTGCATTTGGAGTACTGTGTGCAGTTCTGGTCGCCGCACTACAGGAAAGATGTGATTAAGCTAGAGAGGGTGCAGAAAAGATTCACAAGGATGTTGCCTGGTTTGGAAGGCTTAAGTTATAAAGAGAGATTGGATCGGCTGGGTCTGTTTTCCCTGGAGCGAAGGAGGCTGAGAGGGGACATGATAGAGGTATATAAAATTATGAGAGGCATAGATAGGGTAGATAGCCAGAGTCTGTTTCCCATGGTAGGGGTGACTAAAACAAGAGGGTATAGATTTAAGGTGAGAGGGAGGAGGTTTAAAGGGGATCAAAGGGGTAAATATTTCACACAAAGAATAGTGGGTATCTGGAATGAGCTGCCTGAGGAGGTGGTGGAGGCAGGAACAGTAGTGACATTTAAGAGGCATCTGGACAGGTACTTGAATGAGCAAGGCATAGAGGGATATGGAATTAATGCAGGCAGGTGGGATTAGTCTATATAGGCATTATGGTCGGTATGGACGTGGTGGGCCGAAGGGCCTGTTTCTATGCTGTATGACTCGATGACTCTATAACTCCACACCTGCGTGTTTGTCATGTGTGATTTTCATTTTCTCTTGTTTTACCAATAATTTATCTTGGACTGACGATGATCTGATCAAATGATGACTCGGAAAGGTTGTCCTGACTTGCCTTCCAGAGATGATCTCTGCTGGGGATGGTGATCCTGTATCTAGTGGTCTGGCTCTTGGTGCAACATCGCTATTTGAATGTCTTGATTGGTCTCCTTCCATTTCAAGATTCGTGACTTTACCGTCTGCACCATCCTTTCTGCCAGTCCATTTGACCTTGGATAATGTGGAGATGATGCAATGTGATTTAAAGCCCACTTTGTGCATGTCATGAAATAGTTTACTGGTGTACTGTGGGCTGTTATCTGACACTATCACCTCCTGGGAACCAAAAAGACTGACAACTGCACTCATCATGTTTGCTACCGATGCACTTGATGTATCCCTCAGTTGGTGAATGATAGGAAATTTGGAGAAGTAGTTGGTAATAAGTAAGAGCTCATCATCTCTGACAGTAAATACGTCAGTAGCTATTCTTGACCATGGATGTGATGGATCATGAGGCTGGAATAGCTCTCAGTGTTGACTTGGCTGATGGTCCTGACAGGAAACACACATCCTCACTGCTCATCCTATGTCATTATTGAACCCTGGCCAATAGACTGTATCATGTGCAAGTCGTCTTGATTTTTCAATGCCCTTGTGACCTTAACATAATTGGGTAAGGATATCTTGACAAATTGCTTTTGATATCAATACTTGTCTGCCCTTGAAAATGACTCCACTTGATATCCCTAATTCATCACGATATGACCAAAAAGTTCTGAGGTCTGTGGGAACCTCTTGCATTGTATCTGGCCATCCACTGATGATGATCTGCCATAATACCCTGAGGGTGGGATCTCTGAAATCTTTCTGTGGAGCTCTTTGTATTTATTCTGTCCAAATTACATTAGGTCAATGATGTACACATCGTCTAGTTCCACATCTACTTTGTTCACTTGGACATCCAAGGGTATAACTTCTGTCTTCTTGGGTTGGCTAGCCTGCTCAATGTGTCAGATGTAACCATGAGATTTCCAGCTTTGTACCAGATCCCGCTGTCGTACCCCTGTACTTTAGCAATCTTTGGAATCAAGGTGGCGTGCTGGTGATGGCTTTTGCCAAATCATTTCTAGCAGCTTGTGATCAGTCTCAACAACAAAGTGTTTGCCAAATAGGTACGTATGGAATCTGGTGATAACGAACATTAATGCCAATGTTGTTCATTCTATGATTGAATAGTTCATCTGAGTGGGTGATAAACTTTTAGAACCGAATGCAATTTGTCTACTTTCCTGTAACAGACATGCTCCAAAGCCCTTTTGTGAAGCATCTACTTCGAGTGTAGTTTCTTCCTTGGGTCATATTATTGTAAACATGCTGCAACAGAACGTGACTGTTTGAACGAATCGAACGCATGCTGATGATCTTTGTGCCACAAGAATGGCGCATCTTTCTTGAGAGGTTCATGCAGTGCTGAAACTTTGTCAGAGAAATTCAAGATATATGGTGCTAAAAAGTTAAACAGGCCCAAACACCTGTGTAAATCTTCTTTATCTTGAGGTGTAGGCATTGATTGTACAACCTCAATTTACTGGGATCTGGTCATCTTCCAGTGTCAGAATAGATTGAATCGAAGAAATTAATATGGCTCACATTGATAGCACAGTGAGTGTTGTTGGAGCTGCACTCATCCAGGCAAGTGGAGAGTATTCCATCACACTCCTGACTTGTGCCTTGTAGATGGTGGACAGGCTTTGAGGAGTCGGGAAGTGAGTTACTCGCTGCAGAATTTCCAGCCTCTGACCTGCTCTTGTAATCATAGTACTTATATGGCTGGTCCAGTTCAGTTTCTGGTCAATGGTAACCCCCAGGATGTTGATAGTGGGGGATTCAGCGATGGTAATGTCATTGAATGTCAAGGGGAGATGGTTAGCTTCTCCCTTGTTGGAGATGGTCATTGCCTGGCACTAGTGTGGCTCGAATGTAACTTGCCACTTATCAGCCCAAGCCTGAAAGTTGTCCACGTCTTGTTGCATATGGACACGGAATGCCTCAGTATCTGAGGAGTTGTGAATGGTACTGAACATTGTGCCATTATCAGTGAACATCCCCACTTCTGACATGATGGAGAGAAGGTCATTGATGAAGCAGCTGAAGATGTTTGGGCCTAGGACACTACCTTGAGGAACTCCTGCAGTGATGTCCTAGGACTGAGATGATTGGTCTCCAACAACCACAACAACAACCATCTTCCTTTATGCTAGGTATGACTCCAACCAGTGGAGAGTTTTCCCCCTGATTTCCATTGACTCCAGTTTTGCTAGGGCTCCTCGAAGCCATACTCGGTCAAATGCTGCCTTGATGTCAAGGGCAGTCACTTTCACCTCACCTCTGGTGTTCAGCTGTTTTGTCCATGTTTGGACCAAGGCTGTAATGAGGTCAGGAGCTGAGTGGCCCTGGCAGATCCCAAACTGAGCATCACTGAGCAGGTTATTGCTGATTACATGCTACTTGATCGCAATTCGATGACACCTTCCATCACTTTGCTGATGATTAAGAGTAGAATGCCTCTGACTGTCACTTATGGAAAACTTGTTTACTTTCTAGCTTGAGTTTGCCTCTTTCAATGCTTTCTTTGCTATCCAGATTTCTGCCTAACTGTGGACGTGCCTGTGCTTGAAATAGTACTTAGTGAGTATTTTTTTATTCTTGCTACTAGGTGGTGTCTGTGTTTTATTGATCTGTGGCTTCTGACTGCTTCTTTGCTGCTAAATGTTCTACACAGTCTTGCCCAGTGTCCCATTAGACCACACACGTTGCAGGTATCTCTGAATGCAGGACAGTTAAATGGCTGATGTATTAGACCATGCTTGCAGAATGCCTTGCCCTGTTGAGTTGCCTTGGCTACCTCACCATGGTTGTTGCTGCTCCAAGTGCTTGTATATATTGCCTGCTTGCAGTTATGACTTTATATTTTCTGTCACCATTGAGTAAACTTGTCAATGTCGTATCCTTTTTTCTTATCAAGCAGGTCCTTTAGGAATATCTCGATTGGAGTTGATGTGACTACCAGCTCCATTATTTTTTTGGAGAGCTCTGCATCTGAGAAATTGCAATCTGCAATTTTTGCCTTTGTCTCGACATCTACTGACAAACTGGTGAATAGTTTCTTTGGGCGGTTGCTTATAGACCAGCAGTTCGAGTCAATGGATTCTGAAGTTGACTTTGACTCTTAACTGATCCTCTAGCTTTGTCCAGAGTTTTGATGGGTCTTTCTGGCTTGCTTCTGATAGTCCAGAATTGTTGATGCGATGGAGACCGTCATTGCCAATCGTTATCTATATTTTTATTGCTTGCTTGTTGGGTTCTGCGACTGCAAGGTATAAAAAGCATAACTCCACATACTGTCGAAATAGTTGGAATTCATGAAGAACGTCCGGAACCGTCTAATTCATAGCTGGATATTTTGTTGTCATGACATCAAATTTCTTGCTTCACAAGAATTTTTTTTGCCAGGACTTTCCCCTTAAACTACTTTTCCTTTAATGACTTTCATTGAGGAAAATAATGCAGGTCTACTGCATCTGCAGCACTGAACGTCTGCCATGCCCTGAACTCTGTGGCTACAGCTTGGGCTTTTAGCCTCTGCACAGAGGGACTCCGCTCAGAGCTCCTTTCAGCGGGAAAACACAGTACGCTTAATAGCGTTGCAGTCTCTCAGCCCCTATTCAGATCGATTTTTTTATTTGAGCCTGATTCTGCCAGAACACTGCCTTTCTGGTCGACTACCATTCCGATAAAATTCCCATAGTACCATACAACCATAGAAAAATTATGGCACAGAAGGAAGCCATTTAGCCTACTGTGTCCATGCTGGCCGAAAAAACTAGCCGCCCAATCTAATCCCACATTCCAGAACTTGGTCCATAGCCTTGCCGGTTACAGCACTTCAGGTGCATGTCCAGGTACCTTTTAAAAGAATTGAGGGTTTCTGCCTCCAACACCGTTCCTGGCAGTGAATTCCAGACAGCCGCCACCCTCTGGGTGAAATGTTTTTCCTCATGTCCCCTCTAATCCTTCTACCAATCACCTTAAATTTGTGCCCCCTGGTAATTGACCTCTCCACTAGGGGAAACAGGTCCTTCCTGTCTACTCTATCTAGGCTCCTCATAACTTTGTACACCTCTATTAAGTCACCCCTCAGCCTCCTATGTCCTATGGAAAACAACCCTACCCTATCCAATCTTTCCTCATAGCTACAACTTTCAAGCCCTGGCAACGCTCTTGTAAATCTCCTCTGTACTCTCTTCAGAGCAATTATGCCCTTCCTGTAGTGTGGTGACCAGAACTGTATGCAATACTCCAGCTGTGGCCTAACCAGCGTTTTATACAGTTCCAGCATTACATCCCTGCTTTTGTATTCTATACCTCGGACAATAAAGGAAAGCATTCCATATGCCTTCTTCACCACTCTATCTATCTGTCTTGCCACATTCAGGGACCTTTGGACATGCACTCCAAGGCCTCTCACTTCTTCTATCCCTCTCAATATCCTCCCATTTATTGTGTATTCACTCGCTTTGTTTGCCCTCCCCAAATGCATTACCTCACACTTTTCTGGATTGAATTCAATTTGCCACTTTTCTGCCCACTCAACCAAACCATTGATATCATTCTGGGGTCTACAGCTGTCCTCTTCACTATCAATTACATGGCCAATTTTTGTGTCATCTGCAAATTTCCCAATCATGCCTCCCACATTTACATCCAAATCAGTAATATATACCACAAACAACAAGGGACCCAAAACTGAGCCCTGTGGAACTCCAATGGAAACAGCTTTCCATTCACAAAAGCATCCATTGACTACTACCCTTTGTTTTCTGTCACTGAGTCAATTTTGGATCCAAACCTGCCACACTCCCCTGTATCCCATGGGCTTTCATGTAACATGTGGGACCTTGTCAAGTGCCTTACTAAAATCCATGTAGACCACACCCACTGCACTACCCTCATCAATCCTCCTTGTTGCTTCCTTAAAAAACTCAATCAAGTTAGTAAGACATGATCTTCCCTTAACAAATCCCATGCTGACTATCCATGGTTAATCTGTGCCTTTCTAAGTGGCAGTTTATCCTGTCCCTCAGAATCGATTCTAATAATTTACCCACCACTGGTTCTTGAGGGTGATTTTCGAATCTGCTCTTAAATATTGCTGCCACTGCTTCTTCCAGCTGTTTTCCAGTGTTATCCCATGCAATTATGGCTTCTCCCATTGTCCACGATGTTGTGCTTGTGATCACTGTCACAATGTCGAACAGCTTTGCTAACATATTGTGCACATCCCACCTCTGCCACAATATTGTATTATTGCCTCTTAACACAAACATACCAAACACTATAGCAATGATTGGTAAACTAAACAAAGTTCTTTATTGAAGAATAACAGGATTCTAGGAGAGCTCTTCAATGCACGTGTCACCTGCTCCAACTACTGTATCACATGTTAACTTGCATCACATCCTGTGATGAGTTATACTAAACTATTTACATATTCCAAAATATGTTAATCAGTTTTAAAACAATTAAGGCAATATCACAACAGGCCCCATTTAAACAAGCTGACAATGAGCAGTGTGGTTAGTGCCGGCAGGCTGCCTGCACAATGCTAATGAGGCATGGGGACTGATCTCTCTACTTAATGGCGCTGACATATTCAGGCAAGGCATGTGGGACACTGATACGGCACCCCAAAATGGGCACAGACCAACATGATCTTTGCTTCGTTTGAATACAGAGCTCCACATGGTTAAGGTACTGGGCTAGCAACTCAGAGGGCATCAGCTTAAAACCCACCATGGCAAGTTACTTTAAAAAAAACTTACATTAAAATAATCTCAATTTATTACCAGAAAAAGACTGAAAACTGCATGAAGATCTTTTTGTGGTTGCACACCAGCACATTGGTGGAGTGGAAGTCCTTATGGTTGACATGAACTCCTGGTTGATCTGGGGGTGCCTGGATTGCCACATGTGTGCAGTCGATGACGTCCTGCACTTGTGGGAAGCCAGCCTGAGCACTTGGTCATACTGAGTGGCATCATCTCAGGCAAAGGTGACATAATTGCCAGCCTTGGCAAACAGCCTATCAGTCACATATCTTGAGCATTTGTGAGCTGCCGACTGGGAGATCCTGCAGAACTCTGAAAGAAACTGAAGGCCATAAAGTTGAATAAAAGCAAAATACTGCAGATGCTGGAAATCTGAACTAAAAACAAGAAATGCTGGAAATACTTAGCAGGTCTGGCAGCATCTGTGGAGAGAGAAGCAGAGTTAACATTTCATGTCAGTGGCCCTTCTTCAGAACTTCATGGATACTGGTAATGTGTGGCCTGGAGCAGGTCTTTTGTTAGGAGGCTGCAGATGTCTGCCATCGCCTGACATGGCAACTTGAGTCTCCTGAGATATTGTTAGACATGTCAAGGAAAAGTACTTCCTATGAGTAAATCTCTCTGCTGCTCCCCTCTCTGCTGTTCAGCTATAGGACACTGAACAGCAGGCTGGTGCTGCAGTTGGTAATACTGGCCTCAACCGAAGTCCAATCTAAGGCAGCCATCGTGCCATCATCCTGATGTGATTGAGAAAACCTCCAAAGTGCAGAAAGTAACCTCTCAGCAAAGTGCTCTGAACAAAGCCTTTCCCATGAGCAGGTAAGAAAGCAGCTGTGAGCACTGAGTATTTATTGGACTATTTCCTGAAGGTTGATTAATCTTTCACTTGTTGTAAAAGGACCTTTAGGGATGAGTGACCATAATATGATAGAATTTTACATTATGTTTGAAAGTGAGGTAGTTCAATCTGAAGCCAGGGTGTTAAATTTGATCAAAGGTATGAAGGTAGGAGGGGCAAATTAGCTGAGGTGGATTGGGAAAATACATTAAAAGGTATGACTGTGCATAGACAATAGATAGTCTTCAAAGAATTATTACAAAGTTTACAGCAACTATGCATTCCTTCAAGGTACAAAAACCCCAAAAGTAAAGGCAGTCAACCGTGGCTAACAAAGGAAGTTAAGGATTGTATAAGATTTAAAGAAAAGGCCTATAAAGTTGCTGGAAATAGCAGTAAACCTGAGGATTGGGAAGATTTTAGAATACAGCAAAGGAGGACCAAGTAACTGATTAAGAAAGGGAGAATAGAATATGAAGGTAAACTAGCAAAAAACATAAAAATGGACTGGAAAAGCTTCTATAGGTACGTAAAAAGGAAACATTTGACTAAGACAAATGTGGGTCCATTACAGGCAGAGTCAGGAGAATTTATAATGGGGAATAGAGAAATGGCCGAGAATATTAATGATTACTTTATGTCTGTCTTCACTGAGGAAAATACAAGAAATCTCCCAGAATTAAAGATCCAAGGGACGAGGAAAAATGAGGAATTGAAGGAAATGAGTATTAGTAAGAAGGTTGTATTGGAGAAATTAATGGGGTTGAAGACTGATAGGCCCCCAGAACCTGATATTCTACATCCCAGAGCTATGGAGATAATGGATACATTGGTGATCATCTTCCAAAATTCTATAGATTCTGGAATGGTTCCTGCAGATTGGTAGGTAGCAAATGTCACCCTACTATTTAAGAAGGGAGGGAGATAGATAACAGGGAACTACAGACCTGTTAGCCTTACATCAGTAGTAGATAAAATGTTCGAATCTATTCTAAAGGATGGGATAAATGGACACTTGGATAATAATGATCTGATTGGGCATAGTCAATGTGGATTTATGAATGGGAAATCATGCTTGACGAAGCTGTTGGAGTTTTTTGAGGATGTTACTAACAAAATTGATAAAGGAGAGTCAGTGGACATAATATACTTGAATTTTCAGAAGGCTTTTGATAAAATCCCCCACAGGAGGTTGGTTAGCAAAATTAAAGCACTTGGGACAGGAGGTAATATACTGGCATGGATTAAGGTTAGGTTAACAGGCAAAAAACAGAGTACAAATAAACGGGTCATTCTTTCATTGGCAGGCTGTGACTAATGGGGTACTACAAGGATCAGTACTTGGACCCCAGCTGTTCACAATATATATCAAATGATTTGGATGTGGGGAACAAATGTAATATTTCCAAGTTTGTAGATGACACAAAACTAGGTGGGAAAGTGTGTTGTGAGGAAGATGCAAAGCGGCTTTAAGGGGATTTGGACAGACTTAGTGAGTGGGCAAGAACGTGGCAGATAGAATATAATGTGGAAAAATGTGATGTTATCCATTTTGGTAGGAGGAACAGATATGCAGAGTATAGAAAGAGATTACAGATTAGAAAGTGTTTATGTACAAAGGGACCTGGGTGTCCTTGTCAATAAGTCACTGAAAGCTAACATGCAGGTGCAGCAAGCAATTAAGAAGGCTAATGGTATGTTAGCCTTTATTGCAAGAGGATTTGAGTACAGGAGTAGTGAAGTCTTTCTTCAATTGTATTGAACCTTGGTTAGACCACACCTGGAGTACTGTGTGCAGTTTTGGTCCCTTTACCTTAGGAAGGATATTATTGCCATAGAGCGAGTGCAATGAAGGTTCACCAGACCTATTCCTGGAATGGTGGGACTGTCCTATGAAAAGAGATTTGGGAAACTGGGCCTGTATTCTCTAGAGTTTTGAAGAATGAGAGGCAACCTCACTGAAACCTACAAAATACTTAAAGGGATAGACAGGATAGATGCAGCTAAAATGTTTCCCCTTGCCTAGCAAGAATCTATCTACCCCTGCCTTAAAATTATTCAATGACCCTGCCTCCACCACCTTCTGATGCAGAGAGTTCCAAAGTCACACAACTCTCTGAGAGAAAGGAGTTCACCTCATCTCTGTCCTGAAAGGGTAACCCCTAATTTTAAAACAGTGCCTCCTAGTTCTGGACTCACCCACAAGAGGAAACATCTTTTCCGCATCCACCATTTCATGACCGTTCAAGATCTTATATACTTCAATCAGTCTCCCCTCACTTTTCTAAACTCCAATGAAAACAAGCCCAGTCTGTCCAATCTTTCCTCATAAGACAACCTGCTCATTCCAGGTATCAAAATAGTAAACCACCTCTGAACCACCTCCAATGCATTCATATCCTTCCTTAAATACAGAGACCAAAACTGCACACTGTATTCGAGATGTGGTCTCACCAATGCCCTGTATAGTGAAGCATAACATCCTTACTTTTATTTTCAATTCCTCGCGTAATAAAGGATAGCATTCCATTTGCCTTCTTTATTTCTTGCTGTACCTGCATACTAACTTTTTGTGACTCATGCATTAGAACCCCTAGATCCCTCTGCACTTCGGAGTTCTGCAGTTGTTCTCTGTTTAAGTAATACTCTGCCTTTTTATTCTTCTTGCCAAAGTGAACAACTTTTCCCACATTATACTCCATCTGCCAGATTTTTGCCCACTCACTCAAACTATCTCTATCGGTCTACAAGCTCCTTATGTCCTCTTCACAACATACTTTCCTATCTCTGTGTCATCTGCAAATTTAGCTACCATGTCATCGCTCCCCTCATCTAAGTCATTGATATAAATTGTAAAAAGTTGAGACCCCAGCACAGACCCCTGCGGGACTCCACTCATCTCATCCTGCCAATCAGAAAAGGACCCATTTATGCATACCCTTTGATGAAGGGTCACTGACCTGAGACGTTAACTCTGCTTCTCTCTCGTCAGATGCTGCCAGACCTGCTGAGTATTTCCAGCATTTCCTGGTTTTATTTCAGATTTCCAGCATCTGCAGTATTTTGCTTTTATATTATTATGCATACTCTGTTTTCTGCCAGCTAGCCAATCTTCTAACCTGCTAATAAGTTACCCACTACATCATGAGCTCCTACTTTGTGCAATAACCTTTTATGTGGCATCTTGTCAAATGCCTTCTGGAAGTCCAAGTACAGTTGTTACTCCTTCAAAGAACTCCAATAAATTGGTTAAACATGATCTCCCTTTCACAAAGCCATGCTGACTAATACCGATTAAATTGAGTCTTTCTATGTGCCCAGCTATCGCCTCCTTCATGATCCATTCTAACATCTTCCCCACGACAGACGTCAAGCTAACTGTCTCCCCCCCCTTCTTGAATAGAGGGGTTATATTTGCTAGTTTCCAGTCTGATGGAACCTTTCCAGAAAAATTAACATCAACACATCTACTACCTCATTAGCCATCTCTTTTAAGACCCTAGGATGAAGTCCATCAGGACCCGGGGACTTGTTAGCCCACAGCTCCATCAGTTTGGTCAGTACTGCTTCCCTGGTGATTGCAATTTCACGAAGTTCCTCTCTTCCTTCTACCTCTTGATTTACAGCTATTTCTGGAAAGTTTTTTGTATCCTCAATAGTGAAGACAGAAGCAAAATATTTGTTCATTTCATCCGCCGCTTCCTTATTATCTACTATTAACTCCCATTCTCACTCTCTAGAGGACCAACATTCATTGTACCTACTCTTTTCCTTTTTAAATACCTGTAGAAACTCTTCTATCCATTTTTCCATTTCTAGCTAGCTTCCTCTCATACTCTAATTTCTTTCTCCTGATTAACCTTTTAGTCATTCTCTGCCATTCTTTATATTCTGACCAATCATCTGACCTGCCACTCAGCTATGCATAATTATATGCCTTTTCCTTAAGTGTAATGCTTTCCTTAACTTCTTTATTTAACTATGGATGGTGGTCCTCCCCTTAGAATTTTTCTTTCTAGTAGGAATATACTTATCCTGAATATACTGAAATATGCCCTTGAATGTCTCTCACTGCTTTTCTATTAATCTATCTCCTCTAGTAACCCAGTTCACTTCAGCTAGCTCAGCTTTCATGCCCACATAGTTGCCCTTATTTACGTTTAAAATACTAGTCTTAGACCCACTCTTCTCTCTTTTAAACTGGATGTAAAATTCATTCATATTGTGGTTGCTGTTACCTAGAGGTACCTTTACTCTGAGATCATTAATTAATCCTGTCACATTACACAATACCAAGTCTAATATATCCTGCTGTCTGGTTGGTTCCAGAATGTGATGCTCTAAGAAACTATCTCGAAAGCATTCTATGAACTCCTCATCCAGGCAATCAGATTTTTCCAGTTATATGTAAATTAAAATCCCCCATGATTACTGCCATCCCTTTATCACAAGCACCCAATATTTCTTCTTGTATACTTCATCCTACATTATGGTTACTGTTCGGGGGCCTGTAGACCACTCCCACTAGTGACTTCTTTCCCCTACTATTCCTCACTTTCATGCAAACCGATTCTACATCCTGATCTCCTGAACCAAGGTCATCTCTAACTATTGCACCAATGCCATCCTTGATTAACCCTCCACCTTTCCCTAGCTTCCTAGTCTTGTTGAACATCATATACCCTTAATACTCAGGACCCAATCCTTGTTATCCTGCAGCCACTTCTCCGTAATGGCTATCAGATCATATTTATTTACTTCAATGTGCACTATCAGTTCATCTACTTTGTTATGAATGCTACGTGCATTCAGATACAGAGACTTTAGTTTTGTCTTTTTGTTATCTTTGTAACATCTAGTCTTGACTGTTGGTGTGTTATTAGGTTTCTTTTTCTGTGTCTTTTCCTGCCGTTCTCTGACCTTCATTTCCCATATCACCATTCTGCTCTCCTGCCTTGACTCTACCCCTTGGTTTGCTATGTCTACCCAGGCTTGATCCCTCACCCCCCTTTGTTTAGTTTAAAGTCCTCGCTACTTCCCTAGTTATATGGTTTGCTAGAACACTGGTTCCAGCATAGTTCAGGTGCAGACTGTCTCAATAGTACAGGCCCCACTCTCCCCAGTACTCGTGCCAGTGTCCCACAAACCGAAACCCACTTCTCCCACACCAGTCTTTGAGCCACATATTCATTTCACCAATCTCTGCCAATTGGCAAGTGGCTCAGGTAATAATCCAGAGATTACTACCCTTGAGATTTTGCTCTTCAATTTGGTGCGTAGCTTCTCATACTGTCTAAGCAGAACCTCTTTCCTAGTCCTCCCTATGTCATTGGTACCTACGTGGACCATGACAACTGGATCCTCCCCTTCCCACTCCAAGTTCCTATCCAGCCCTAAGCAGATGTCCTGAACCATGGCACCGGGTAGGCAACACTGCCTTCTGGACTCACGCTCTCGGCTGCACAGAACAGTGTCAATCCCCCTCACTATACTATCCCCTACCACCACTGCTTTGCTTTTGGCTCCTCTCACTTGAATGGCCTCCTGTACCACAGTGCCATGGCCAGTCTGCTGATCCAACTTGCAGACCTCGCTGTCGTCCACACAGGTTGAGAGCACCTCAAACCTGTTTGACAATTGCCAAGTCTGAGGCTCCTCCACTACTGTCTGGTCGGTCCCTTTACCTGCCTCACTCAGGGTCATATCCTCCTGTCCCTCACTGCTGACCAAAACAAATGACCCTGTTCTGAGAGGTGTGACTGTCTTCTGGAACAAAATATTCAGGTATTTCTCCCCCTCCCTTATGTTGCACAGTATAATAATGTTGATCCGGAATTCCTCTAGCTGTTTACAATTTCTGTGGACGTGTTTGCCCTGGAACGCCTTGGCATCCAAAAGCTCCCACATACCACAGCTGCAACATAACACCTGGCCTGCCATTGCTACTTATGCTATTCGTTAATTCATTTTAATTACTTAATCTCGTTCTTAATTAACTCTCTCACTGTTTCCCAATCTACTAAGCTTAACTAGTATTACCAAATAAAAATCTTACAATTTCTAAAATTACCTGAGTTTTGAAAGATAAGTGCTATAACACTCACCAACCAATCACCTACCTTGGAGTCAAAGGAAGAAGACTCACCAACTGAAGTCAAACAACTGGCAGCTTTTGCTACCATTAACATCATGTGCCCAAAGAAAGTTAGCAAATACACACTCAGGGCCAAGATTGACCCTGGCACGAGTGCAAATATCCTGCCAGTTCGAATACTCAAAGATGTGTACTGAAGCTGTTGGAAATCAATGAAAAAACTGACAACTGCTAAGTTATCTGCATACGATGGGTCACCCATTCCTTGCAGTGGCACACTAACAATGCAATGCAGATACGGCAAGTCAGCATGAAAACCACAAATGTTCGACCTTGTAGGCACGAGCAGACCAGCAGTGGCAGGGCTACCAGTGTGTAAAGACCTCAACATCATAACCATCCACGAGGTCACCAAGGCTACCCGCATTTAGTCACAGTTCTGCCAGGATCTCAGTGGCTCTAGTTTGAAGAGTATCAGCCCCGTCTCAGAGACGCCACACCAAGACAATGAAGATCCAAATCCAGATGGTGAAAATTCCCTGTCAACAGGTAGGGTCTCTTCATGCTCCAGCGACTCAGAAGAAGAGATTGATGTTGTAACCACTGAGAAGCAAAGGCTAGCAGTGGGGAGCATTGCCAAAAGGAACTATCCAAGGACCAAAACCCGCTCGCAGACTCTGGACAGCACAACTATGCCGTGCCCTGACTTCTGTTGTCAAGAGAACTGCCAGCACCACAATGAGCCAGAACAGATAGGCACTGCCATGAGGCCAAGTACTCCTCCCCCAACAAGTCCTCGACCTTCAGCCCTAAGCCTTCAGATGTGGAGGATGAGGAGAGGCAAAGGACATGCAATGTCTGGAAGAGGCAGAAGAGAAATTAGTTGAAGCATTGTCTTTTGGATCTTCGAGATGAGGTGCTGGAACTCTGCAAGAGTGACAAAGCCTCAGAAGTGGTCATCTTGAGAAAAGCAGCAGAGTATGTTAGCAGGCTGAAGGCAGAACAACAGAAACTGAATGCAGAGAGACAGAAACTTCAGCAAGAACAGCAACAAATGAGATGCAAATTCTCCAAGCAAGAGTTGTCAAACCATCAAAACAATATATGGACTTTTAAGCCTCTATACTTGCAACTTTCGCAATATCTCTCACTTTGTAAATCATTTTGGTGTTATCTAATTTTATGTGTTTTTACTTGTAGCATACAAGACTCATCTTTAGAAAGAAGGGAGATGTTGTATGATTGCCTTTAAGAGTGATGTCCCTTTAAAATCTTAGTATGCTAATGAGCCAAGTATCAGGACACAGTCATGTGACTCAGAGTCAGAGTCACTCTGCAACTGTAACGCCCAGAGCAGGGTTCTGTAAATAGTTTGCTCTGTACTGTACATAATAAGTTAGCTGTATAAACCTGTTTGAGATCTTCAGGATAACTGGACTCATAAAGACAACATAAAGAACTCATTACACTCATTACATGGTGGCAGCAGTGTTGAAAAGACAAAGTCTAAGTTTGAGGACTGCGGATAAAACGTTTTTGAAAATGACCCCTCCTACAGCCAAAAGAGAGGAAGTTCAAAAGAAATACTGGCCCAAGCAGTGGAAAGAAGAAAGAACCTACCTCAAGCTGTAGAAGACAGAGCACAGAATGAGAGGCTGCAAATAAATTCCTGCGATCGGGTGAGTCATCGTGCCAATGGTCGAGGAATCACCGTTTAAAAAAAAAACTTTGAAATGCTTAAAAAGTTGATTTTTTTCAAAGGCTCCATTAAAAAACATGAGGAAAGCCCAGTCCTTTCTCAGGCTGATATAGGTCAGTGCCATTACAGGAGGTATCCGATGGTAAAAAGCACAGAGTCTCAATTCACACAGCTAAAGTTAAAAAAATAATTAAACCACTTGAGTGTGAAGAAAAGTCTCCATTCACACAGCCATAACTAAAAAATTAATTAAACTGCTCGAGTGTGAAGAACATAAACAAATTCTAAAAAAAGCAATTGAACTGCCTATTGAACAGTTGTGTAAACATACAAGCTAGAGTGCTGAAAGGAAGATAAACAGAGAACAGTGCAAAAAATTAATTGAACTGTCTATTGAACAGCTGTGTAAACAGACAAGCTTAAGTGCTGCAAGCAAGATAAACAAAGAACACTATCGAATACCTGCTCCTCTCCATCCAAATAGCTTGTCTAAATAACAGAGAATTTCTTAATGGGATAACTGCACAAAGGTGAACAAAGTTAAATAAAGAGCAGAAAGCAAAAGAACAGCAGGAAGATGGATACCAAATTTCCCAGCATGAACTGGAAGGCCATTGATATCCTATCCAAGTTCAAACTTCTTAAACAAAGAATACAGTTATGTTTCACAGACCAAGTGATCGTGTAGAACCAGAGAAGCAGGCTGTAAAAATAATGTTGGAAATGAGGGGTTACACAGAATCAACACCTCTGGCTATCTGAAGAGGACCAGAAAGATCCTGCTAGAAGATCAGCTCCAATTAAGAATGAATTTTAGAATTCACCACCTGGAATTGATGTACTACAGGCAACAGTCGCAGGAATCAATAGATCAGTTCACCAGTAGATGCCGTAGTAAGGGTAACAAATGCAATTTTTCAGAAACTGAGATGTCAGAGCATCTAATGTTGCTGGTGATTGTCTCAACACCCACTGAAAGACCTCTTTGGGAAAAGGAAAGGTCATAGCATTGATGCGCTGCCAGAAGGCAGCAGGAAATACAAAGCCATTGTAGCTGGACAGCAGCATCTGCAACCACATAGGAACACAAGAGGAGTAGGCCATTCAGTCCATCGAGTCAATATGATCATGGCTGATCATCCACATCAATGCCTTTTCCCCACACTATCCCCGTATCCCTTTATGTCATTGGTATTTAGAAATCTGTCAATCTCTACTTTAGTCATACTCAATGACTGAGCTTTCACAGCTCTATGGGCGGCACAGTGGCATAGTGGTTAGCACCGTAGCCTCACAGCGCCAGGGACCTGGGTTCGATTCTGGGTACTGCCTGTGTGGAGTTTGCAAGTTCTCCCTGTGACTGTGTGGGTTTTCGCCGGGTGCTCCAGTTTCCTCCCACAGCCAAAGACTTGCAAGTGATAGGTAAATTGGCTGTTGTAAGTTGCCCCTAGTGTAGGTAGGTGGTAGGGAATATGGGATTACTGTAGGGTTAGTATAAATGGGTGGTTGCTGGTCAGCACAGACTTGGTGGGCCGAAGGGCCTGTTTCAGTGCTGTATCTCCAAAATAAAAAAGGAATTCCAAAGATTCACAACCCTCTGAGTAAAGAAATTTCTCCTCATCTCTGTCCTAAGCGGCTTCCCCCTTATTTTGAAATTGTGTCCCCTGGTTCTCGACTCCCCAACCAGGTGAAACATCTTCCCTGCATCTACCCTGTCTATCCCTTTAAGTATTTTGTACGTTTCAATGAGATCACCTCTCATTCTTCGAAACTCTAGAGAATACAGGCCCAGTTTCCCCAATCTCTCTTCATAGGTGCAGCCAACAGTATCGGCATGATAACCAGGCTCGAAAAGAGCAAGAAAGCTGTTTGGTAAGTGGGGTTTGTCCCACTCACCGCGAAGTTGCCCTGCATTTCAAGATCTGTGCAAGGCGTGCAATACAAAAGGACATTGTACTCGCTTATTCAAGAAGTTTGGCTCCAAAGACACAGCCAAAAGTCACAGTGGGACACAAGCAAACAGACGACAGGTGCAGCAACAGGGCAGCAACGAGAGCGCCAGAGACCTGCATAAATGCAAGCCAATACATGAAGTCCACAGCGAAACAGACCTCAGATAAGACTCAGAGTGGAGAAAGTTTTCAGCCGGAAGACGAGCAGGCGTTTCACATTGTGATTCTGACACATTGCATTGATGAGGTCAAACAACTGGAAACTTTTGTTATCATTAACATCATGTGCCCAAAGAAAGTTGGCAAACACACACTCGGTTAAGGTTGACACCAGCGCTCGTGCAAATATCCTACCAGTCTGAATCCTAAAGGATATGTACCAGAGTCGTTGGAAATCAATAATACAACTGACAATTGCAAAGTTATCTGCATACAATGGGTCACCCATCCTTTGCAGTGGCACACTGACAATGCAATGCAGCTATGGCAAGTTGGCATGGAAATCGCAAATATATTACCTGATAGACACAAGTGGACCATCTGTGGCAGGACTACCAGCATGTAGGGGACCTCAACATTGTGACTATCCACGAAGTCACCAAGGTCCCCATTACAGCAGAAGAGACTAAGGGTACCCGCATTGAGTCAGTCCACGACTTACAACAAATGTACCTGGACAGGTTCGATGCCATAGGAGAGTTCAAAGGTGATGCCTTACTACACCTCAGAGAGGATGCAGTTCCATCAGTTGACCCTCCCAGAAAGTGCAGCGTGAACATTTCAAGAAAAGCTTAAGCGCATGTTAGATCACATGGAACGCAATGGCATCATCCGTTGTGTGCATCATCACACAGGCTGGTGCAGTTCAATTATGCGCGTACTGAAGAAGGATGGAGCAATCAGGGTATGTCTAGATCCAAGGCATCTAAACATCTCCCTAAAGAGATGCCCCCACAAGATTTCAACACGAGAGGAAATGAATCCCAAGTTCACAGGAGGCAAATTCTTCTCCAAGTTGGATGTCAAACATGGATCTTGGTCGGTACACCTAGTTCAGGAATCTCAGGAATTCACCACCTTCAGAACACCATTTGTAAGATATTGCTTCCAGAGACTACCCTTCGGCTTACCTGTCAGTCAAGATCTGTTTCAGCAGAATTGTAGAAAATGTGCCTGGATGTATATGCATTACCAATGGTAATGGGCAAAACCAAAGAAGAGCATGATCAAAATGTTCCTTCACTGATGGCAATAGCTCATCGCGAAGGGCTCATTTTTAACAGCAACGAGTGCCAGTTGAATGTAAGTCAGATCAATTTCTTTGGCTCCATCTGTTCAGGTTGTGGAATCCGTCCTGACTCATGCAAAGTCGAAGATGTAAGGCATATGCCTACCCCACAACACAAGGAAGATATCCAGAGATGTCTTGGATTTTTCAACTTCTTGGCACCATACATTCCAAATTTCTCTGACAAAGCATCATCGCTGAGAGAGTTCTTAAAGAAAGACATACTGTTTGTATGGCAGAAGGGCCATTGGCATATGTTTGAGTCTCTCAAACAAGCATTGTCTGCAGAAACCTGTACCCTGCAGTACTATGATCCAAGGAAGAAGGCAATCCTGGAAGTCGACGACTCACAGAAAGGGTTAGAAGCATGCATTCTGCAGGATGGCAAACCAATTGCATTCGGACCCAAATGTTTATCCTCAGGACAATCCAACTACTCAAACATAGAGCATGAAATACTTGCTCTGGTGTTTGGCATCACGAGGTTCCACACCTGCCTATTCGGTAAGCAGTTCATGGTGGAAACTGACCACAAACCACTGGAGATGATCTGGCACAAACCATTGACAAATGCATCACCTTGCCTACAGCAACTCTTGGTGAAGGTACAGGGTACGACTTTGATATCTTCTACAAACCTACAAACCGGGTACCAAAATGGTCACCTTGGATATGCTGAGCAGATTGCCAAACCCGAGCAAGAATGAAGAAGTTCCATTGGATCTACAAGTAGACAGCATGGACATCGAGGTGAAAGATGTGCTCAAAATCAACATTGCATTTTGGTCAGTACAAGTGTGACCAACTGCAATCAGAAACAGCCAATGAACCACAGCTAGGGCATTGTGGACAGTCATCATAGAAGGTTGGCCTGATACAGTAAAAGAGGTGCCAGAAACCCTCAGATACTTTTGGCTTATAGATATAACTCAGTATTTCGAGACGCGTCACCTTCAAAGGAAAACAAGTGATTGTGCCCGAAGCTCTCCGACAGGACATCTTGTCACAACTTCACCAAGGCCATAGGGTATACAGTGAATAAAACAACTGGCACGAGACACTGTTTATTGGCCTGGGATCAACAGTGACATCAAAAGGTTAGTGAGGATGTGTGAGGCATGCCAGAGCCACCAGCCACAACAACTCAAAGAACCTCTACACCCTCTCGAGAATCTGTCAGTCCCTTGGTCCAAAATCACCGCTGATCTACTTTCTGCTAATGGACTTTATCTTTGTCACTTATTATTTCTCCAAATTTCCAATTGTCAGACAGATAAAAGACACTTCAAGCACGGCTGTTGCAGACACATTGAGTGCCATATTCAGTCTATTTGGTGCACCTGAAGAAATCTTTTCTGACAATGGGCCACAGTATACAGGCAACCCTTTCAGGGATATGTGTATCAAATGGGGCGTAAACTTACCACATTATCCTAGATCTAATGGTCTTGCCGAGTGAATGGTTCACACAGTTAAATCACTCATCCAGAAATGTAGGACAATGAAACAAGATCTTCGTGTTGCCATGTTCCACCTCAGAGCTACACCTATGGATATGAGCTTACCGTCACCAGCAGAGATCATGTTTGTCAGATAAGTGTGAACGACTCTGCCAAACCATCATCTGTCCAAATTCTCCAGAAACACTGCTGTAGAAACAAGGGAGAATGAAGATGGTGCATGACCGACATGCAGGGGTGGAACTACCTCAGTTACACTAGGACAAAAGGTCAGGGTCATACACTCCACAATGAGAACATGGTTACCTGCAGAGGTATCCAAAGTATGCAGTGAGCCTAGGTCCTATGAGTTTACAACATCTAGCGGAGCAGTGTTGAGAATGAACTGAAGCCAACTGAGAGAGGTGTGCAATTCTCCAATTGCGCACAGCAGACTCGAAAGAACACACTCTGACAATGAGGGTGTGACGGAACAACAGGACAACAACCAACACATTGACAAGATGTCTGCAAACCTTAAGCTTTTATACCTGTAAATGTTATAATCTCTATCCCGTAGAACTAATTTTGATGTTGTCTAATTTTATGTGTTTTTTACTTGTAGCATACGAGACTTATCTTTGGAAAGAAATAGGATGTTGTATGATTGCCTTTAAGAGTGATGTCACTTTAAGATCTCAGTATGCTAATGAGCTAAGTACCAAGGTGTAGCCATGTGACTCGAAACCAGCATTCAGTCTGCAACAGTAACACCCAGCAGAAGGTTCTATAAATAGTTTGTTCTGTACTGTATATAATAGTTTAGCTGTTAATAAACCTTTTTGAGATCTTCAGCAAACTGGACTCCACGCATCTCATTTATGTTGCATCAGACAACATAAAGGAACTCATTACACTCTGGACACTCAACGCCTATTTAAAACAGCTGTTAGACGGCAGACAGATTTGCGACATCGGTCTTTTCTCCTGAAATAGCCTCAAATTTTGTCATTGTTGCCAATAGCTGCTCTGTTCGATTACATTGATCTCCATGCTTCTTTGCTGTTTAAGGTATTTCCAAAACTGAACGTAACACGATATTCTTAAAGATGTACTTCATCTGCTGTCTGTGTCTTTTACCTTAGGGAACTGTCATTGTGCTGAGTAAATAGATCATGTGGTATTTCCTCTGACCACACCTTTCTGATTGCAGATTCTGGGGGAGTAGTATCAGAGGAAGTGTGGAAGGCGGTTTTATGTGTATCTTAAGCCATTCCAGTAGGATTCCTCCTAACATAGCTAGTCCTGTATACAGCCCAGGGCAATTGTTACAGGGGAAAAAAAATATAGACTACTATTCCTCAAAGAAGTCCTGACAGAACTTGCAGCCAGATCCATAAACCACTTCTATGACAGGGACAGTTTTGTCGAGGACTGTTATGATACTATTGCCCTGCAATTTTACACTCCTGGATAATTCCAAATAACAATAGCAGATATACATTTCCAAATCTGCATTGCTGACTTACATCATGAAGGGTACAGATGACATATTTACCCAGTCAATTCATTAATTTCCTCATGGAAAATCATGGAATATAGGAATATAATTGGGAAAGAACCCTGAATTTTTACTATCTCTCAGGATTCCCCAAAGTGCAGGACATTATTGATTGATGGCACATATACAAACCAATAACACGCTCCTCAAACAGAAAGAGTTTTCACTCTGGTTTGTGTCCATAGGTACAGAAACGTGCACATTACTGCTTAATGCCATCATTAAATCAGATTTCACTGCCACTGCCCACAATCTCACATCAAGACCCCCAAGTACAATGGCATTTAGAATCATAGAATGGTTACAGCACAGACGGAGGCTATTCAGCCCTTCATGTCCATGCCAGCTGCTTGCAAGAACAACTCAGCTAGTCCCACTCCCCACCCTTTCCTCGCAGCCCTGCAAATTTTATCCAATTCTCTTTTGAAAGTTGCGATTGAATCTGTCTCCATCACACTTTCAGGCAGCGCATTCCAGAACCGAATCACTCACTGCATAAAGAAGTTTTGTCTCATGTTGCCTTTTGCTTCTTTTGCCATTCACTTTCAGTCGAAGTCCTCTAGTTCTAGACCCTTCTGCCAATGGGAGCAGTTTCTTATTTTCTTTTCTGACTAGACCCCTCATGACTTTGAACACCTCTATCAAATCTCCTCTTAATCTTCTCTTCTCTAAGGAGAACAGCCCCAGCTTCGCAAATCAATCCACATGACTGAAGTCCCTCATCCATGGAACAATTCTTGTAAATCTTGTTTTAACCCTCTCTGATGTCTCACATCATGGTGCCCGTAATGAACACTGTACTCCAGTTGAGGCTGAAACTTTTGTAAAGGTTCTCCATGACTTCCTTGCTTTTGTACTCTATGCCTCTATTTATAAAGCTTGGGATCCCATCTGCCTTATTAATCATTTTCTTAACCTGCCTTGCCACTTTCAAAGATTTATACACATATATCCAAAGTTCCCTCTGCTCCTGCACCACTTTTAGAATTGTATCCTTTATTTTATATTGTCTCTCCTCATTTTTCCTACCAAAATGTATCACTTCCCACTTCTCTGCATTACGTTTAACCTACCACATGTCCACCATACCACCAGGCTGTCTATGTCCTCTTGAAGTCTATCACTGTCCTCACAGTTCAAACAACTTCCAAGTTTTGTGTCATCAGCAAATTTTGAAATTGTGCTCTGCCTTTGACATCAAGGCACCATTTGACCATGTGTGGCATCAAGGAGCCCTAGCAAAATTGAAGTCAATGGGAATCAAGGGGAAATCTCTCCACTCGTTTGTGTCATACCTAGCACAAAGGAAGATGGTAATGGTTGTTGGAGACCAGTCATCTCAGCCCCATGACATCACTGCAGGAGTTTCTCAGGGCAGTATCCTAGGCCCAACCATCTTCAGTTACTACATCAATGAGCTTTCCTCCAAAATAAGGTCAGAAGTGGGGATGTTCACTGATGATAGCACAGTGTTCAGTACAATTTTCAACTCCTCAGATTCTGAAGCAGTCCATGCCTGCATGCATCAAGACCAGGACAACATTCAGTTTTGGGCTGATAAGTGGCAATTAACATTTGTGCCACACAAGTGCCAGGCAATGACCATCACCAACAACAGAGAATCTAACCATCTCCCCTTGACGTCCAATGGCATTACAATTGCTGAATTCCCCCAGCAACATCCTTGGTGGGTCACCAGTGACTAGACACTTAACTTGGCCAGTCATATAGGGTTGGAATTTATGGACCCCTGAGACTGGGTCAGAAGCAGGGTGCCCATAGAATTGAGATGGGAAGTGGAGCAGAGGACCCGTCACCTCCCTATTGCCAAGCGATTCTGTTGGAGGCGAGATTAGGTGACGACAACCCTTCTGTCCAGAGGCCAATGAGGCCCTTAAGTGGCTCATTAACGGCCACTTAAGGGCCTCTTCCCCCTGCCACTGGGACTTAATGGATGGCGGAGGGGACCTCCGCCACACAGGGAGGTCACTCAGTAATACAAAGTGCCCTCCCTGCGAGCTTGCAGGTGGGGGGGGGAATCCTTCCTTTGTAGTCAATCTATGGCCCACAAAGGACCCCTGCCAAGAAAAACACCACCTTCCTGGATCTCCCTCCCTGCACTCAACACCAACCCTCTCAACCCCCTCGCTAGGGCCTTCTGGACTGGCCCTGGCGACCCCGCCTCACTTACTTCATGTCTGGGTCTCTCGCGCTGGGCCTGGGTCCAAGGCCTGTGAGGTACCAGCAGTGGTCACTGCTCCTGGTGGCATT
This sequence comes from Heterodontus francisci, assembly GCF_036365525.1. NCBI lineage: Eukaryota > Metazoa > Chordata > Chondrichthyes > Heterodontiformes > Heterodontidae > Heterodontus > Heterodontus francisci. The sequence continues at coordinate 130,528,442 of NC_090375.1, read as the reverse complement.
GCCGACACTACCAAGCTGCTGGCCCTGTGATTGGCTGGCACCTCTTGGAGGCGTGATACTCATCTTTAAAGGGATGGGGATCCAGGCACCAGCTTCTTAAATACCGGAACAACGTAAGATCGAACTGGGATCGGGGGTGGGGGTGGAGGGGGATGGGTGCATAGAAAGGCTGAGGTGGGGCTCACCCAGCCTTTTCGGCCTGGCATCGGGAGCCTCGCCTCCTCCAAAAAGATCCAGCCCACCTGGATGCATATCTGTGGCTGCAGAAATGCCTGTCTGTTCCCCTAACTATAGAATCCCCTACCACTATTGCTTTCCCATTCTCCCTCCTGCTCCCTTGTACAGCTGAGCAAGCCCCCCCATCCACCACCACCACCGCCCCCCCAACCCCTCCTACCATGGTACGTGAACTTGTCTCTGGCTGCATTCCTCAGAGGAACCATCACACTCACCAGTATTCAGAACTGAATACCGGTTGGAGAATGAGATGAACTCAGAGGACTCCCACACTACCTGCCTGGTCCTCCTTATCTGACTGACTGACAGTCACCCATTCCCTCTCTGCCTGCACCATCTTAAGCTGTGAGGTGACCACATTCAGAAAGGTGCGAACCATGTTGTCCTAAACCTTGCAGATGCAATGCAGTGACTCCAGCTGCTACTCAAGCTCTGAAACCCAAAGCTCAAGCTGTTCAAGCTGACAACACTTCCTGCCCATGTGGTTGTCCAGGACATGCAAAGCATCCTGAGTTCCCACATGAAACAGGATGTGCACTCCATGGGACTGAGATGCCCTGCCATGTGTCTATGTTAGATTATTAACTGATTTAACAGAAATAAACTTAAGACTTGAATAAATGAAGCCTCACCGGCCACTCACCAATCTGCTGCTTCCCTTGTGCTTATGCTACTTTATTTTATAGGGAGGTTAACTTAAATGTTTTTACTTAACTCTTATTATCTATATATCTCAGATTTTAATTCACTGAAAAATTCAGAACCCTTTAGTGTTACGATTCCTTGTTATTTAATTTAAACTTTATGCTCCTAGACCTGATTAATTAATTGAATACTGATTGTAATTATATGATAAATGATCAAAGTGACTTTATATTTTACATTAATTAATTACTTTATAGTTGATTAATTTAAGTTAAATTAAACATTTAGCAGTATATACTTACCTCATATGACTCCTTGTTCTGTGACATGACTTGGTGACTTATCAACCACTGTGCTCTGGGGTCGCCGCTGTTCCTCCTATCCTCTCTGTGCTCTCGGGTTGTCGCTGCTCCTTTCATCAACCACTGTGCTCTTGGGTCACTGTTGTTCCTTTTATCACCACGGTGCTCTCAGGTTGCCACTGCTCTCGCTGGTGTCATCAACAAATTTTGAAATTTCTTCCCAGCTGTCTTATTCTGCCCATCCCAAATTAATTTTCACAACACATGAGGGAGCCTGTTAAGCCAAATTTTATTTATCCCAACAGTGTGTGGTGCCTATGTTTTTAGTGTATCTTATCCCAGTGTTTCCTCCTTGTAACAGTGTATTGTGGTGTGCTTTCTACTTACTGATTCTTCTAATTGTTTCCCCAGTGAGAGGAGTAAGTTACACAGGTGGCTACCACAGATCAATGTCTGCCTCTACAGATGGGCATGGTTCACTAAGAGAGTGAGTTATTATTGAGCTACTGTATAAAAAACTGTAAATGGCATCCAAAAGGTAAATCCAGAATATTACTTCAATTACATTGCAAAAATAGAACAAGTGGACACCAGTTCAAACTAGTAAAAGGCAAATGAAAGGCAAATTCTTTGTCACACAGTTTGGTCAACATTTGGAATGGATTTGTAGGCAAATTAATGGTTGTGATAATCTTTGAATCACTTGCGAAAAAGACATGGTGCAGTGGAAGGAGTGTAGGGTATTTCTGAATGGATGAAGTAAAATAGGCTGAATGACCTTATTTCTCTATATTTACCTTACATAGAATATACAGCACAGAAACAGGCCATTTGGCCCAACCAGTCCATACTGATGTTGATCCTCCACTTGGGCCTTTTTCAATGATTATGAAGGGGATAAGCAATATCTTGTCAGCGATTGGAGGATTACCGCCACGTTGACTGATATATGAATCAGCACTTCAGGAAAACAGAAGGTAAAAGAAAAGCAAAAAAAAAAACTCACGATGACCTTCACATCTAGGGTTAAATTTCATGTATTAGTCCTTCAAGCAGAGCACATTTCAGGAATACAAATGCAGGGATCAGCATGGTCTGAACAATTTTGTATTCATCAATTTCAGTTGCTAGAAAATTGTGTCTGCAATCAAATTCACAAAAAAAATTCCAGTTCTATTAAGTTCTGTACCAGAAGCACTAATTCATGAAATTTACTCCCGCACTGAAATTTAGGGGATGAATTGGCTCAACCATTATAGAGGCACGTTTAGTGCTTTTTTCAGGTTTATGGAAATGAACCACAGGGAATACCATAAGGTCCCGATAATTTCATTACATTGAGAAGCAACATCCTTTAGTTTAGGATCAGTAAGCTGGAACCTCATAAATAAAAACAATCCACAGGACAGGTTTAAAGAGGTTACATTTTATAAAACATCCAATTTAGGAGTTATCTACGATGGGTTCAACTAGAGAGTAAGCAACTACTGGGCCAATGTTTTCTGCAGAACATAAGAAATAGAAGCTGGAGTAGGCCATTTGGCCCTTCGTGTCTGCTCTAACATTCAACAAGATCATGGCTGATCTACCTCAACTCCATCTTCCTGCACTATCCCCATATCCCTTAATCCTTTTAGTACCCAAAAATCTATCAACCTCTGTGTCGAATATACTCAACGATTGAGCATCCACAGTTCGGGTAGAGAATTCCAAACATTCAGAACCCTTTAGATGAAGAAATTTTTCCTCATCTCAGTCCTAAATTTCCAACCCCTTATTCTGAGACTGTGACCCCATGCTCTAGATTCCCCAGCCAGGGGAAACATTTTCTCAGCATCTATCCTGTCAAGCCACTTAAGAATTTTATGTGTTTCAATTAGATCATCTCTCATTCTTCTAAACTCCAGGGAATATAGACCTTGTCTACTCAATCTCTCCTCATAGGACAATCCCCTCATTCCATGAACCAGCCTAGTGAACCTTTGTTGCACTTCCTCTAGGGCAAGTGTATCCTTCCTTAGGTAAGGGGACCAAAACTGCACACAGTACTCCAGGTGTGGCCTCACCAATGTGCCGTATAATTGTAGTAGGAACATGAGACAGAAGACTGGGAAAATTCTCTCCTGCCTCATTATATTAGGCCTATGATTATTGCAGGTCAAGTGGCTTTCAGGGGAAAGCTGAAGGAAATCAGAGGATAGCGTGGGGGCAGCAAGTTAGTGACCTGATGTGACAGAGACCTTTTCTCTTTGCTGTGTTTGAGGAACGTTAATTCCTCAGGTGAATAATGAGAGTATAATTTACTCCTGTATCTGTGCACTCGGGGAGAAAAAACTAAAAAGCTCTTACATGCCAACTTAGGAAACTATGACAGCCTACAAAGCACTTCGGAAAAGCTGACAACTCAAGAACAGTTCTAAGAACAGTTATAAGCCTATGACATGCAAAAAAGTGTCTCCATGGATTTTGTAACTTAAGCTGTGGGTGTACACCACATCCCTTGGAGGGAAGAGAAAACAGGAAGGGAGAAATCCAAATTAGTGACATATTTCTAGAAGGTTCAGCGGTCTGCTCCCCCCAGACAAAATTTACATTGAAATTGAAATATTCTGGTTACTTTTAAGCACTTTTCTACTTTGCAATTGCTAGATTTTTAATTTTCAGAAAGGAAAAGCAGCAGACCAATCAGACTGCACTCCCCTAGAGGTTACTCTCTGATATTCACCACCTTTCTTTCCCAGTTCACAGAGACCCTGTACTTAATCCAACTCATCACTCACTTACTTAAACACTTTTGCCTCCTTCAACTTTCCACTTCATGCTGACACATCCCCACTCCAACCCATTCTAAGCCAGTATCCTTCTTCTGACCCCTCAATTCAAGCTGGTAATCTTCCTTCATCACCCCTTGCTTTTTCAAGATGTTCTTTCCCACCCACTCATTTCATGCTGACACTACTCCCCCTTAGTTAGTACTGACTGTCTCCTTCCTCCCCACCAATAAACATTACTCCCAAAATCTGCTCTTTCCTTGTCCTATTCATTTCTTCCTTCTCACTCCTTTTTATTGTCATCCATTTCCAACTTCCCTTTCCCCTTCATAGTTACCGATTCTCCCCTTTCCCTTCTCTTCATTGTCAATCCTTCTTTCTTTCCTTACTCTTTCACTGTTATCCGTTGCACCTTCCACTTCCCTTTGCCATTAATGCTGCTTGACATGAATCCTGGTGTTGCATACCGTAAACAAGAATTCTCATGAGAGCAGGAATTCCTGCTTACAGTACACAGATGTGAGGATCCCTTCCACTATAGTGGCAGGACCTTTGTGGAGTGACACTGATTGTAGAAGGCCCCGATCCAGTCTATATTAAAGGCAGAACTGGAGTGGTGCTGAGGACCGAGAGGTCAATTAGCAGCAAGACACTTGTGAAGTGGCGCTGAGGGGTGAGGGAAATGAAATCTGCTAGCAAATGCTGACACACTGAAATGCTGATAGTTACCATATAGGAAAGCTTTAACCAGAGATAAAGGTGTTCCAATGACAAAATTCTCAGAGAAACGTTACAAAATAGAACATTTTGTGATGATTCTAATACTGCAGGAACATGCCAATTCTATATTCCATACTCAAACCTTTATTAGAAGATTGCAGAAACCAGCAACATCTATTTTTGTTACTTATTTCTGTCCTTCTTCCTCCCTTGCAGTCCTTTATCACCATGTAATTACCACTGCCCTTGATGAAGGGTGATCTCTGACCCTTGGATATGTCTGCTGAGGTTCCATGCCAAGAGAGGAGCCTTGCAAAATGACTTGTTTGTGTAAAACTTAATTCATCATCCACAATGGTAGTGCATGTCTTCATTAAAATACTAAGTGGGCAAGATATGAATTATGGTTGAATAAAACTGTCCCATTGATTCATAACTTGAAACAGCTTCCTAAAGATTAATGGTTACACATACAGTTAGGCCAACAAATGAGAAGTTAGGCAAGCATGGTTAAAGCTACTAGACAAGCAAAAGGAAGACAAAATACAAGCAATTTGTAAAAACTGAGCTGCCATCTAAATCTGGCATAAAGATGTCATAGCACGGATTGGAAAATGTAAGCTGTAGTATCGGTACGACGAGGATAACTGCAAATTAGGAAACAAATTTGTTGAACTCTGTAAAGAAAAACAATTGCTTACTTGGTTCTTGGCAGCCCAGTCGTCATGCTCTGGGCTTTCTGACTGTCTTCTAAACTTTCAGTTGACCCTCATTCTATAATTTCTTCTTGTAACAACTTATTATTCCCTACTGGTAAAGGCAATCTTGTGAATATCATTGAAATGTTATCAGTGGATTTTTTGGGAGATGGTGATCAGCAGTCTTTTAAGACGTGGTGAAAGGTCACAGACCAGAAACGCTAACTCTGCTTCTGTCTCCACAGATGCTGCCAAACCTGCTGAGTATTTCCAGCACTTTCTGTTTTTATTTTAAGATATGGTTCCTCATTGATGATGGATGATTATTGTACAAAATATTGCAAAAGGACTCAAAGTGGCAATATGTTGATTGAACAAACCTGCATTTGCATGACTAAAAAAAACTTTACTGGCTATTTTGGAGTTTTTTAAATTCATTCTTGGAATGTGGGTGTTGCTGGCAAGGCCAGCATTTATTTCCCATCCCTAATTGCCCTTGAACTAAAGCCTGGCTACCTGACCCGAACCCAATGTGACCCAACTACGTGTCGGGTTCGGTTCGGGTCGGGTCTATATTCCGAGTCCAGCATTCGGGCTTGGGTCGGGTCGGGCTGGACACTGCGTCCGGGAAGGCACGGGATCAGGCTTACCCATGATTCCCCACAACTCCACCTGCAGGAATAGCCTGCTGCTGGAACGGATGAACGATATTCGTGTTGGGTCGGGTTGGGTGCGAAAAAAAATGAAAGGACTTGGGCCTGGGTTGGGTTCGGGTTGGCTATGGGTCGGGTTGGGCCCGGGTCGGGTTTTAATTTTATACCCGAGCCAGGCCTTACCTTGAACTGAGTGGCTTGCTAGGCCATTTCAGAGGGTGGTTAAGAGTTGCTGTGGGTCTGGAATCACATGTAGGCCAGACCAGGCAAGGACAGCAGAATTCCTTCAATGAAGGATATTAATGCACCTAACAGGGTTTTATGACAATCTGGTGGTTTCATGATTGTTCTTAATGAGATTAGCTTTTGTTTCCAGATTAATTAATTAATTGATTGAATTTAAATACCCCCAGTTGCTGTGGTGTAATTTGAGCTCATGCCTCTGGATTAGTAGTTCAGTAACATCACCACTATGCTACTGTAACCTCATTTTTAATAGGTATATCAGTGATTCTCTAAAGCAGCAGACAAGAATGAATGAAGCGCTAGCAACCACATAGACAGAGCATTGAAGTTCAAATATTAGTGTAATAAAAGCAAAATACTGCAGATGTTGGAAATCTGAACGAAAAACAGAAAGTGCTGGAAATACTCAGTTCAAATATTAGTGTATTGACATGCTACGTTTATGTAAATGAAAATCCTGCTTTTGCATATATATTTCTTTGAAAAGGGTACTGATTATTTGGCAGATAACTCTTCGGATACAAGAAAAACAATGTTTTGTTGTTATTTCTAGTAAATCCCTTCATTCTAACAAAATGACACAACAGCACTCACTACAAGGTAGTTGGTTGATTGGCATCCTTCCATCTACAAAAGATGATGGACATGCAGTAAACAATCCATTTAAGTGGGGTGTCTTTTCTTGGTGCACCTTTGTTTTTTTTTCCCCAAAAATGTACTTTATTTATAAAAATCTGTAAAAAATACATTACAGCACTGTTCAAAACAGCACCAAGTAGACCTTCCAAAAAGTGCAAAGGAAATCAGTTTTCTTCAATACAGGAGTGAGTTGCTTCACAACTCTTCCATTCCATTTTACATGCCATGTACATTTTACAGCAAACCCATATTTGGTATATATAGCCCAAGGGGTTTCCCATGGGTCCAGCCCCTCAGTTCACTATGGCGGGAGGAACTTACACAGTGGTCTTTCCCTATTGAGCCTTTGCAGCGGCTGCCACAAGCTTTAGTGCGTACCTCAGCAAGTAGTCCTGGACTTTGGAATGTTCCAGTCTGCAACACTTGGTCGTGGACAACTCTTTTCGCTGGAAGACCAGCAAGTTTAGGGCAGACCAAAGAGCGTCTTTCACCGAATTGATGGTCCTCCAGCAGCAGTTGATGTTTATCTCGGTGTGCGTCCCTGGGAACAGCCCGTTGAGCACAGACTCCTGTGTTACAGAGCTGCTTGTGATGAACCTCGACAAAAACCACTGCATCTCTTTCCACATCTGCTTTGCAAAGACCCATTCCAGAAGGAGGTGGGCAGCAGTCTCTTCCCCACCACAGCCACCTCGAGGGCAGCGTGCGGAGGAGGTGAGACTCCGGGCGTACAGGAAGGGCCCTTCTCACCACCAGCCAAGCTACATCTTGGTGCTTGTTTGAAAGCTCTGGTGATGATGCATTCTGCCAAATGACTTTGGCAGTCTGCTCGGGGAACCATCCGACAGGATCCACCATCGCCTTTTCTTGTAGGGCCTTGAGGACATTCCGTGCAGACCACTGCCTGATGGATTGGTGGTCAAAGGTGTTATACCGCAGAAACTTTTTCACGAAGGATAGGTGGAATGGCACAGTCCAACTGGTTGGAGCGTTCTGCGGCAATGTGACCAGGCCCATCCTTCACAACACCGGGGACAGATAGGACCTCAGCACGTAGTGACACTTGGAGTTTGCATACTGGGGATCTACGCACCAGCTTGATGCAGCCACATATGAAGGTGGTCATCCGGATGAGGGCGATGTTGAGTGCATTTTTCCCACCCTTATCCAGAGGCTTGAGCATTGGGTCCCTCCAGACCCGGTCCATTTTGGATCTCCAGATAAAGCGGAAAATGGCTTGGGTGACCGCCAGCACGCAGAAGTGGGGTCTGGGCCAGACCTACGCCACGTACAGCAACAATGTGAGCGCCTGACGACCAGGTTCTTACCCACAATGAAGAGAGATCGCTGCTCCCATATGCTCAGTTTATGGTGTATCCTGGCTACTCGCTCCTTCCAGGTTTTGGCACACACCCTAGCCCTTCTGAACCATATCCCCAGCACCTTCAGGTAGTCTGACCTGATGGTGAAGGGGGCAAAGGATCGGTCGGCCCAGTTCCCAAAGAACATGGCCTCACTCTTGCCATGGTTAACTTTGGCTCCCTAGGCCAGTTCGAACTGGTCGCAGATGCTCATCAGTCTGCGAACGGACAGCGGATCCGAGCAGAAGACGGCGACGTCATCCATGTACAGGGAGGTTTTAACCTGAGTGCCTCCACTGCCTGGGATTGTCACCGCTCTTATGCCCGCATCCTTCCTAATGGACTCAGCAAAAGGTTTGATACAGCAAACAAACAAGACAGGGGAGAGAGGACAGCCCTGTCTGACTCCAGATTGGATCGGGAAACTCTCTGATTCCACCCATTGATTGAGATTGTGCTACTGATGTTTGTGTAGAGCAGTTGGATCCAATTGCAGATTCCCTCCCCAAACCCCATTTTGGAGAGCTCATCCATCATGTAGGTGTGCGATATCCTGTCAAAAACCTTCTCCTGGTCCATGCTGATGAGGCAGGTGTCCACCCTCCTGTCCCATACATAGGAAATCATATCCCTGAGTAGCGCGAGACTATCAGAGATCTTCCTGCCGGGTACAGTACAGGTCTGATCGGGGTGAATCACCAACTCCAGAGCAGACTTGACTCGACTGGCTGTGACTTTTGCAGAATCTTGTAGTCGACATTAAGCAGTGAGATGGGCCGCCAATTTCTGATTTCCTCCTCTGCCCCTTCCGCTTGTACATGAGGGTGATGATGCCTTTCCTCATGGATTCTGACATGCTGCTGGCCAGAAGCATACTCTTGTATACTTCCAGCAGGTCTGGGCCGATCCAGTCCCACAGAGCTAAATACAACTCAACCGGTAAGCCATCGCTTCCGGGAGCTTTACTCATCTCGAAGGACCTGACGGTGTTTGTCAGCTCATCCAGAGTTAGTGGTTTGTTTAGTTTCTCCCGCATGCTGTCATCTAAGACCTCCGTGATAGATGACAGGAAGGTGCACCTTTGTTGATGGCTGTGCTGGCTAATCCTTGAGAGGTAGCTTTTGCTACAAGTGCTGCATGTGAAGCTGCCAAGCGATGCTGTCATTTGTTGTTTTTAATGTTGGTGCTTGTTGCTAAGCTGCTATAGCAACTGGTCATCATGGTAGTGCACACCAGGTAATATCCTTTTTACATTCTTTAATTTTTTTTAGGACGTCCAGTGGGAACTCATCTCTGTGGTTTTTCTATGGTAGTCATTAGTGGTGATGCATGGCAGTCATTGTGCCTACCCCGTTACCTCTGTCACACCATTGAACCAGATTGCAGGAGTATCTGGCTGATTAGAAATGTTCCACCTACTGCCAATGCCACTTCCTTCTGAGTAGCTCTTTCAGCTGGAGAAGACTTTCCCCTCTGAAGCTGGTATGGGCATGATCAGCCATTCCCATTCTCCGCATGTGAACCTAGATGGTAAGGCTGGGATTTTCTACTTGTGTATTTTCCTGCCTGTAATTTTCTGCCATTAAAGTAAATCAATGGAAAGGTATGCACTGGCAAGCATGGAAGTGGGAGACCCCAGACTGTTTGTTGGTAGTATATTTGACTGTGGAAAGCATCACAACTGAGCCAAGCCTAAGGCTGCTCATGATAACTATCCAGGGACCCTTCCTTGGCAATGTTCGTGTCTGGGTGTTTGTGGTGAACAGAGGTTGTCTTGGCTTTGATGATCTTACTATAATAGCCTGCCAAGATTTACTATCTAGGTTTACACATGAAGGCTACGTGAGGACTGTCAGTCCCTGTAGAACTGTATCTTAGTAAAATAAATTGTCTGCCAGTCATGCTCTTTTTATGCACATTTTATTAATTTCTCCTTTTGTATATTTTCTTTTCTCTAGTAAGGCCATACACCTGTGACAAGAAAATGGATGGGGATTTTCCAATTATTAACATTGCTGCTTAGAATTAGTAACCTATGTGCGTGAGCAACTTGTGTATAGTTCCCTCTCCGATTTCTTTCCCTCTTGCCAGGAAAGTGTCAAATCCTCTCTTCCAGGTCTATGGTGACGTTGCTGAGATCGGGAACTCAATAGAATGTGAATTCAACGTTGGTGCTCTGACGGGTTGTACCTGTGTTTTTAAACCCACGGTATATTTTTTATTCCACGACTTGGCAACCCAGGACAACAGCGTATTGCCAAATACAGATTTTGACCCTTGACGCAAGTACTTATTTGTTTAATTTGAAATTACTACATTTCCTAACCACACTTAGCGTGGATATAAATTAAATAAATGGGTGGTCTGGAAAATAATTCCTCTCGCATGTTGAGCATGCTTCAGCACCTGTTTTTTGGTGAACCATGGTTTCGAGTTGCGCAATTTAGATATATCTCATCTGTCAACTTCCATCAGCTCTTCACACATGCAATAAAGTGTTGTATTGCACTGTTCCCATTGCGTATCTTTTGTACAGAAAGAACTGGAGGAGGGCGGGTTGGGTTTGGCGCTCTCTCTCTCAGCAGTGCGGCTGCCTGTATACAAAATGAATCTGATGTGGTGTGAGTGACCTCAGTCTGTGTAAAGCGTATAATAAATGGAGGTAGAATGGGGAGGGGCGGCGTTGTCATTTTCTGGAAGCAGTTTAAATGGAGCAGGAATTGGCTGGCGTGGCTCTGAGCGGCTAATGTTACCGTTCACACGGTCCGCCGCAGACCCACAGTCGCCCAAGCGAATTGCTACTTTCATTCGAACGCCCGACCGCCGCCAGCTCTGATTGGCTCGCGCCGTTCGCCGCCAGAACTTTCCCACGCTTCCCACGACCTGCGCGTGCTTGACGTTTATGCCGAGAACAGCGCGAACCGATTGGCCCCCGCGTGCGAGCTGCGGTTTAAGCCAATGGCAGCGCGTCGGCCCCGGCTTGCGGCTTCCTGAGTGAAGGACTGAGCTGTCAATCAAGTGCTCAGCCCCCGGCCCGGGAGCGCGGGCGCCGTCAATCTCAGCCCAGCCGCTCGGCAAATGGGCTGCGCGAGCTGTCAATCGGCGCGGCTGGCGGGGGTTTGACAGGTCACTGGTGGGGTTGGTAAGTGCAATACCGTGGGAAAGGCAGCCAGTGTACTGCAGGCAGCCGAGCGGACAATATCTGTTGGGAGCTTCATTAATGTTACAGCAGACACGGGAACAATTGAACCGAACATGAAGAGAACTCACGATTACAGCTCGTCGGACAGTGAACTGGACGAAACGATCGAAGTGGAGAAAGAAAGCGCGGATGAAAATGGGTAACGCTTAATGTTTGTAGAATTTCAATGCTTGCAAATGCCAGAGAACTGTGAGGTTATTCTGAAATCTGGAGATTGCATAGATTTGATTCGGAGCATTTTAACTATTGGAACAAATTCAGACCATGCATTAAAAATAATCGTAAAAACTTTGCTACAACACGTTTAACATCTTATTCATTTCTGGGAGTTGCATTTATTGTATTGAACTATTTCTTCAAACAAGCCTCGGTTTGTAAATTTCCGATTGAAGTATACGTTTTGCAGAACCTGCTGTTGTTCTTTAATGCTGATCCCGGTTTGATGGATTGGATTTCAGGAACTCCAGCACAGCCACAGGCTCCACGTCCCCTAGTACAACCTCTCAGGTCCTGGCTAGGAAAAGGAGGCGAGGGGTAAGTTTCACACAATTTCGCTGAGAAATAAAATCGCTTTTGCTGTGCGTAGTCTAAAGGAAAATTATTTACACGTGTTTTGCCTGGCTAATTCTTAAAAAAGAAACCTATTTTGGTTTAAACAGATCATAGAGAAACGCCGCCGGGATCGTATTAACAACAGCTTGTCGGAACTGCGAAGACTGGTGCCTAGTGCTTATGAGAAACAAGTACGTGAAAAAAGTTTTAGTCCTCAATTAAAAAGTAACTTTAACATAAAAAAATCGGCAAACTTGTTTTGTTGCAAACTATTTAAGTATTTTCCAGAGTCAAGTAAAACGAAATCTCAATAAAGCAGAGTTCTGATGAAAGGTCATAGACCTGAAACGTTAACTCTTGTTTCTCCACGGATGCCAGAACTGCTGGGTATTTACAGCATTTTCTGTTTTTATCTTAAATCTCAATAAAGTTGCCTAAGTTCTAAATATGTAAATCACTAGGTGTATAGTACAGTAGATTGACTGTGAAAAGTCGGTTTCACACAGGTCTTTAATTGTAACTCATTGTTCCTGTTGACAGGGATCCGCCAAACTAGAAAAGGCAGAAATTTTGCAAATGACCGTTGATCACTTGAAGATGCTGCATGCAGCCGGTGGCAAAGGTAACATTTTGTTGGCATTTCTCGTAAAGTTCGGTTAGAAAATGCCAGTAATATATATACTTTGTAAAAGCTGGGAGATACTTGAAAAGTGTAGGACTCCCAATTATTCGATGGGCTTTCATTTGAAATTGAAGTAAATAGTTAATTCCTAGTTTGTTCCGGAATGGCATTTCTGCGGTGCATAACTCTAGAGAACTGTGACTTCCGAAACCATATCTCAGTACAATCATCTGTGAAAGATTCCTTAATTTGTTTTTTCCCACCACTGTACTGTTTGGCTGTTGTGTAAACATTACTTGGATTTACATGTTATAAAATATGGTCAGGAACTTACATTGAATACTACGACTGGGGTGTTTTTGAATTAAGAACATAAGAAAGAACATGAGAATGTTTTCAGTTTAATTTTATTTAATTAGCCAAAGAAAAATAAATTTCAGACGTGGAGCATCAGAGATTTATCTTAGAATATCTCCACCTCTCCTTTAAGATATTGTTAAAACTTTTCTGTTTGATCAAACCATAGTAGTATCTCCTTTTTTGGCTCAGTGCCACTTTTTGTCTCATTACTCTCCTGTGAACATTTTACTACATTAAAGGCACTACATAAGTTCAAGTTGTTGTTTTAGAATAGGGTAAAGGAGATTCCTTTCATACGAATACCACTTTTATAATGCAAAATTTCAGAGGTTTCCTCAAGTGACTGCAATTGCTACAGTACTTGTAACTTCTAAAATAAATTTTATGTTAATTTTGTCTGATTTTGTAGGTTATTTTGATGCTCAGGCACTAGCTATGGACTACCGCAGCCTGGGATTTCGAGAATGTTTGGCTGAAGTGGCTCGGTACTTGAGTATTATTGAAGGCCTAGAGAACTCTGATCCTCTCCGTGTGCGTTTGGTCTCTCACCTCAATAACTATGCATCTCAGAGGGAAGCTGCAAGTACCGCACCCCCTAGCATTGGACACCTTTCCTGGGGCACTGGCTTCAGCCAGCACCCACATCATCATTTGCACCCACTCCTACTGCCACAGGCTGCCCATAATAATAATAATACTGCTTCGACAGAGCCTCACCATCAGAACAGGATCAGCACGTCCTCACACACAGATACCTCTCCACTTAGAGTGGCTCCTAATTGCAGTGTTGGGCCAGTCATCCCAGTGGTCACCTCCTCCACTAAACTGTCCCCACCTTTGTTCTCAATGTCATCTTTATCTGCATTCCCTCTGTCTTTCAGCACTTTCCCCTTGATTTCTCCCAGCACATTTAGTTCATCAGCTCAGACTCCGACAAGCAGCATTGTCAAGCCCTACCGACCCTGGGGGACAGAGATCGGTGCTTTCTAAAGACTCTTCTAAAGGATTTTCTTTCCTTAAACTGACAAATGGTGAATTCTTAGTTTAAACTCAGCTGAGCTGAGCCATTACCAACATGCTTGCCATGGAATTTTAAGGATGTACTTCAGTTCACTGCAGGCAAATAGTGTACAACTGCATATCAATCTGAAATCCTGTGAATCTGGCTACATAGATAGCCTTTTTAGCTCATAGTATTATAAATAATATTCAATATATTCTTTTGTGAGCAATCTGACCCTTTCATTCCTGAAGTAGTCAACATGCAGACAAAAAGTTCTAGCTGTTCATTTTAGTACTGAGATTAGTCTAAACAACAGTATGCCAGTTTGTTTCAAGGCTCTAGAGATCATTTCAGACATCATTTTATCAGTTTCCTTGAAGCTTTGAGTTTAAAGGTATTCATTTAAAAAAAAAGTCTAATATAAAAATTGGATTAAATTTATTTGTCTCAAGTGAGTTAAATTCTTATTGTTTATTCCAAGAAGAATAGGCAGTGGTATGTTTAAAAGGGGTGCATTTATAAATCAAGGCAGGTTCTGTTTAACCACAGTAAAGTCTTTTCACTACAAAAGTCTGTGCGTGTGTGTGCATGTGTGTGGCATCCAGCACAGCCTGAGGTTAGGGGGTTTAGTTTTCCATGTCTTGCTTATTTGGTCAGTTAAATATTGCCTGAAAATATTAACTTACTACCCATCAAACGTTTCAAATGTAGCAGTTCCTTTTAATCACCAGTGGCATACACCTATTTATTATGTACTGTACATGAGTAGCTACAAAGTCAACATTACGTACCTTAGACCAGACAAAAAAATTATAAAAACAAGGTCAACTTGATAAGATCAATACACTGGTTTCTTGAGTTATTAAAAAACTGTGTAAGTAATGTAAATATGAATTTTTTCAGTTATATTTTATATTTTACGTTGCTGAATGGAGCGATGACAAATCAGATTTCCAGCTTTGTTTCAGCGAGTATTAGATGCTAAAATATTTTCCAGTGCTGAAGCTGTTAATTTTTGGAAGGGAATAGCAAGGTGCAGTGTTCAGTTACTGTGTACTGGTTTGTGTTGACTTTACTAAACAGGAGAAATAATAAACTACAAGTGCAATTGAGTATAATTCCTTGTTTCTGTGTCTTTTATGAGAACCATTTCTGTTTGTGACTTACAATTATGTCCAGTATTAAAATATATAGACTGTTATTTAACGGTGGATCTTCAGTAGGTTTCATTGTAGTGCTGGAAGTTCCACATCACTGCAACATCATGTTTTAGAAAAAGTAGACAAAACAGCAGCTTCTAATTCTCTTGGAGATCTTCAACAGGCCTCTCTTGGTTGACCAAGGCCCCCGTGGTGGATTTTGCAACGCTGGATGCTGGGGCCCCAATGTCCAATGTTCAATCGCGACAAACAGGAGAAATATTACCAGAGACTGCCTTTCCTTCTGCTAATTTAATTGACAGGTGCCTGTCCCTGTATGGGTGGGCATATTTTGGCTCTTTGGACCAGGCTCCGGTAGGAGTGGGGATGCAATGGAATTTCTCTAAGAGCATGTTTCTGCCTGTGCCTGCTTGATATTGGCTGAAAAATCAATAGGAGAGGGGGTAGGCGGGTGGTGGAATATCTGCCCCTCCAGCAGACTGATAAGCTATGGACCTTCTGGAACTTGTGTAAGAAGTGCTGCAACTCACTATGAAAGGGAGATCGGCAATATGGGGAAAGAGATGGAGGCTGAAGAGATGACAGAAAGGGAGATAAGGTGAAACTTCTTGAGGGGACAATGAAAGTTTCAAAAAGAATGAAAAGGAGAGAATATGGGGTTGGGGGGTGGGTGTTGGTGGCAATGAGCAGGAGAAGCAACAGGAGCAAGTGGTTAGGGCAAAGCAGCAGGGGCAGCAAGGGAAGTTGATGGAGCTGAGTATGAGGGGATAAGTGGTGAGGGATAGGGGAGGCAACAGCAGAGCAGGGAAAGGGGTTGTGGCTAATACAAAGACCATAGGGTTGTGGGCAGGGATAAGGGAGGCACTGGAAATTAGGGATAGCCACAGTATATGAAAGGATGTGTTCTAAGAGTGTTTCAACAGGCACCTCTTTGTTGGCCAATGCCCCTACTGCAGACCTTGCAATGCTGAACATTAGAGCCTAACTCACAGCTCCAATTTCCAATCTTCATTTGGGACAAGGATAAAGGGAGTCGATGGGATGTGGGTCTGTGGGAGCAAATGTTAGGGAAGGAGGCTGGAAACCACTTGCTTTGCATTTCTTTCTGTTGCTGCCCTGCACCCTGGACAGGTCCATCCCTAACCCCTGACCTGAAACCTATCTGTAGTGCTAGTTGGAATTCCTGCCCCAGATTATAGCCCACATTCAAGCCACATCCCTGTCTCGTCACACCCAGTACTTGATACCCACAACCAGAAACATGAGCGTGACCTACCGTCCTAAAGCAAACTTGTGACCCTGACCTGAACTCAAATCCACTGGGACCCCTGTCCCTGATATGCCAGCCTATGGCCCTGCCTGAATCACTTCTTTGATCATTGCCCAACAGCTGTGACCAAAAGGTTTGGTCTTGGCAACGCCCTTTCCTGATGCAGTGCATCGTCGCTAACAAGCACTTCTCATCTGATGGTAAAGACAGAGTGGGAGAGAGACACAGAAAGGCGCATATACAGAAGTAAGAAAGAAGAAATTGGCAGACAGAGAACCAGCATGAAAACAACAAGGATAGGTAACAGTAAGATCGTGTACTCCAACTTGTTATGAGCAACACCATAGGAGATCCTCTCCTATAAAACTAAAAGTCTTGCCTCTCGTTTGTTTGTCAGACTCCAAATGTCATACTTTAAAGTGTCTGTAACTTTGTTACAGATGAAAAAGCAATTTTTATGCAAGAATATTATGCCTTTCACAACTTCAGGAAGTCCCAAAGCATTTTACAGTCAAAGAATTACTCTTCAAGTGTAGTCACTTGCAATGTAGGAAGCACAGCAGCTAATTTGCACACAGCAAAGTCCCACAGTGATGTAAGAACATCAACAGCTTGCATTTATATAGTGCAGTTAATGTAGTAAAAACATCACAAGGTGTTTCACAGGAGTGATATCAGACAAAATTTGACTAGATAAGCTTTTGGTTTAATGATGCTGGTGTGACAACACGCTTACATCTGGAGTATGGTTACATTGAAACAAATTTGATGTGGCACTGGTTCTGATAAAGGGCATTGACCTGAAGCGTTATCCCTACCTTCCTCTCTCCACAGATGCTGCCTGATCTGTTAAGTGTTTCCAGCATTCATGTAGCACCATTTAATAAATGCATTGCAGTTTGATCGATAATACCCTAAAGAGTTAGCTTTAATCTGAAAGCAAAATAGCAGTTGTGTAAGTACAAAACAAAAAAGGAAAGTGCTGGGAACACAGAGGAAGTCAGTCAGCATCAGTGGAGTGCGCAGGCATGTTTCCGTTTCTGGTGCAGATTCTTCAGAACGGAAAAATAGGAGGCGGGGAGATACATTAATAACTTCAGATAAAAGGGAGGGTATAAATGTAAAAATTAGACAAACACAGAGAGGAATTATAAGTGGAATGAGGTAACCGATTATCTCAAGTCAGGTAATATAAGCATGAAGACGTTAAATATACAAAAGGTTTAAAATAGCTGAAGTCAGTGGGAGGCTTGAGAAAATGTGAGAAAATGGACGGGATGGAAAACCTGGTGGTCAAGTAGGAAATTAAAACTGATTTAAAAATGAGGTTTTAACTAACATCTGAAGTTACTTGACATTGCCCAAACCAGAGTTTTGCAGGGCGCCGAGGAGAAAAATTAGATTTTGTTCTTAAAGCTTGCACTGAGTTTCACTGTAACAGTGTACGAGGCTAATGACAGAGAGATCTAAATGGGCGGGGTGGTGGGGATGAAATAATGTGGAAGGTCACATTTGCAACCAACAGAAGTGTTTGGCAAAGCAGCCGTCTAATCAGTGCATAGGAGATTGGGCTGTGAGCAGTGAATACAGTATGAAGTAGATATCATTTTCTGACGTACATGGAAGGAATGTTTGGAGCTCTGGATGATATGGGAAAAAGTAATTGGGCAGGTGTGGCATCTCAACAGCAACACAATTGCAATTATATAGTGCCCTTAACATGGCAAAATGTCCCAAGGCACTTCACAGGAGCATTATCAAATAAAATTTGACACCGAGCCACATGCAGTGATATTAGGACAGGTGACCAAAAGCTTGATGAAAGAGATAGGTTTTAAGGAGAGTCTTAAAGGAGGAGCGAGAGATAGAGAGGTGAACAGATTTTGGGAGCAAATTTCAGTGTTTGGGACCTAGGCAACTGAAACTACATCCACCAACAGTGGAGTGATTAAAATTAGTAATGCACAAGAGACCAGAATTGGAGGAGCAGAGAGATCTCAACAACTTGCATTTAGATAGCGCTTTAATGTAGTAAAATGTCTCAAGGCACTTCGTAGGAGCATTATCAAGCAAAATTTGACACTGAGCCACATAAAAGAATATTAGGGAAGATGGTCAAAGAGGTGGTCTTAAGAAACTTCTCAAAGGAGGAAAGCGATGTAGATAGGCAGAGGGGTTTAGGGAGTGAATTCCAGAGCTTGGGTCCTTGACAACTAAATACACAACCACCAATGGTGGAGTGATTAAGATCGTTGATGTTGAAATGCCAGTAACAGAGCAGCACAGATATCTCAGAGGGGCTGGAGGAGGCCACAGAGTTGGGAACGGCAAGGGCATGGAGAAATTTGAAAACAGGACGAGCAGTTTAAAATCGGGGCATTGCCGGACTGGAGACCAATGTATGTCAGCAAGTACAGGGGTGATGGGTGAATGGGATTTGATGCAAGTTAGGATATAGGTAGCTGAGTTTTGGATGAGTTCAAGATTGTGGATGGTGGAATATGGGAGGCTGACCAGGAATGCATTGGAATAGTCAAGTCTAGAGGTAACGGAGGTGTGGATGAGAGTTTCAGCAGCAGATGAGCTAGGTTGGACAAAGACAGGCGATGTCATGGAGGTGGAAGTGGGTGGTTTTGGTGATAGCATGGGTTTGTAATTGGAAGCTCATCTGAGAATCAAATACGACTCCAAGGTTGAGAATGGTCTGGTTCAACCTCAGTCAGTGGCCAGGGCAAGGGATGGGATCAGTGGCTAGTGGACCGAAGAGAATGGTTTGGATCTTCCCAATATTTAGTTGGAGGAAATTTCTGCTCATCCAATACTGGATGCCGGACAAGCAGTGTGACAATTTAAAGAGGTCCACATGCACGCTGTTGACACCTGCTGGACCTCACCACCATCTTTCCAACCTCTCCACTCTAAATCCAACATCCAACTGGAAGGGAAGAAATTTCCTCCAACTAAATACTGGGAAGATCCAGGACATTATCTTTGGTTCCCACCACAAACTCTGTCCACTTGCCACTGACCCCATCCCTTTCCCTTTCTGACCTCTAATTTTTCAGTTCTGAAGAAGGGTCTGCACCTGCAACATAATCATATCTGTTCTCCCCTGAGAAGTGGTCTGTAGAACGTTTAGAATATTTTCTACTTTTGCTCCAGATTTTCGAGAGCTTCATTCAGGATTTTGTTTTTCACTTGGTAAGTGCATTTACTATGCAAGGTAGCATGTGCCCTCTGCTGGCCAAACACATTTTAGTCTAGAGTGAAGCAGTCATTTGCAATTTATGTCACTGGAGAGAGCTGTACTTGCACCAGGGACTGTGCACAATAAGAATTTACACAGAATTGATTAGAATATCATCATTCCAAGCAGAAGGGCCACCCGCGCATCAACACGAGCAGAATTTCTCACCCACAGCTGTTACAAAAATTTCTAAATTCACTTGTAACAGCCCTTCAAAACACTCCCACAGGGGATGCTGAGACCAAGTGGGCTCACATCAGAGACGCCATCTATGAGTCAGCTTTGACCACCTACGGCAAAAGTGCGAAGAGAAATGCAGACTGGTTTCAATCTCATAATGAAGAGCTGGAACCTGTCATAGCCGCTAAGCGCATTGCACTTTTGAACTACAAGAAAGCCCCCAGCGATTTAACATCCGCAGCACTTAAAGCAGCCAGAAGTACTGCACAAAGAACAGCTAGGCGTTGCGCAAACGACTACTGGCAACACCTATGCAGTCATATTCAGCTGGCCTCAGACACCGGAAACATCAGAGGAATGTATGATGGCATGAAGAGAGCTCTTGGGCCAACCATCAAGAAGATCACCCCCCTCAAATCTAAATCGGGGGACATAATCACTGACCAACGCAAACAGATGGACCGCTGGGTTGAGCACTACCTAGAACTGTACTCCAGGGAGAATGCTGTCACTGAGACTGCCCTCAATGCAGCCCAGCTTCTACCAGTCATGGATGAGCTGGACATACAGCCAACCAAATCGGAACTCAGTGATGCCATTGATTCCCTAGCCAGCGGAAAAGCCCCTGGGAAGGACAGCATTACCCCTGAAATAATCAAGAGTGCCAAGCCTGCTATACTCTCAGCACTACATGAACTGCTATGCCTGTGCTGGGACGAGGGAGCAGTACCCCAGGACATGCGCGATGCCAACATCATCACCCTCTATAAAAACAAAGGTGACCGCGGTGACTGCAACAACTACCGTGGAATCTCCCTGCTCAGCATAGTGGGGAAAGTCTTTGCTCGAGTCGCTCTGAACAGGCTCCAGAAGCTGGCCGAGCGCGTCTACCCTGAGGCACAGTGTGGCTTTCGTGCAGAGAGATCGACTATTGACATGCTGTTCTCCCTTCGTCAGATACAGGAGAAATGCCGTGAACAACAGATGCCCCTCTACATTGCTTTCATTGATCTCACCAAAGCCTTTGACCTCGTCAGCAGACGTGGTCTCTTCAGACTACTAGAAAAGATCGGATGTCCACCAAAGCTACTAAGTATCATCACCTCATTCCATGACAATATGAAAGGCACAATTCAACATGGTGGCTCCTCATCAGAGCCCTTTCCTATCCTGAGTGGTGTGAAACAGGGCTGTGTTCTCGCACCCACACTTTTTGGGATTTTCTTCTCCCTGCTGCTTTCACATGCGTTCAAATCCTCTGAAGAAGGAATTTTCCTCCACACAAGATCAGGGGGCAGGTTGTTCACCCTTGCCCGTCTAAGAGCGAAGTCCAAAGTACGGAAAGTCCTCATCAGAGAACTCCTCTTTGCTGACGATGCTGCTTTAACATCTCACACTGAAGAATGCCTGCAGAGTCTCATCGACAGGTTTGCGTCTGCCTGCAATGAATTTGGCCTAACCATCAGCCTCAAGAAAACGAACATCATGGGGCAGGATGTCAGAAATGCTCCATCCATCAATATTGGCGACCACGCTCTGGAAGTGGTTCAAGAGTTCACCTACCTAGGCTCAACTATCACCAGTAACCTGTCTCTAGATGCAGAAATCAACAAGCGCATGGGTAAGGCTTCCACTGCTATGTCCAGACTGGCCAAGAGAGTGTGGGAAAATGGCGCACTGACACGGAACACAAAAGTCCGAGTGTATCAGGCCTGTGTCCTCAGTACCTTGCTCTACGGCAGCGAGGCCTGGACAACGTATGCCAGCCAAGAGCGACGTCTCAATTCATTCCATCTTCGCTGCCTTCGGAGAATACTTGGCATCAGGTGGCAGGACTATATCTCCAACACAGAAGTCCTTGAAGCGGCCAACACCCCCAGCTTATACACACTACTGAGTCAGCGGCGCTTGAGATGGCTTGGCCATGTGAGCCGCATGGAAGATGGCAGGATCCCCAAAGACACATTGTACAGCGAGCTCGCCACTGGTATCAGACCCACCAGCCGTCCATGTCTCCGTTATAAAGACGTCTGCAAACGCGACATGAAATCGTGTGACATTGATCACAAGTCGTGGGAGTCAGTTGCCAGCATTCGCCAGAGCTGGCGGGCAGCCATAAAGACAGGGCTAAATTGTGGCGAGTCGAAGAGACTTAGTAGTTGGCAGGAAAAAAGACAGAGGCGCAAGGGGAGAGCCAACTGTGCAACAGCCCCAACAAACAAATTTCTCTGCAGCACCTGTGGAAGAGCCTGTCACTCCAGAATTGGCCTTTATAGCCACTCCAGGCGCTGCTTCACAAACCACTGACCACCTCCAGGCGCGTATCCATTGTCTCTCGAGATAAGGAGGCCCAAAAGAAAGAAGATTAGAATATACAGCACAGAAACAGGCCATTTGGCTCAACTAATCTGTGCTATTGCTTATACTCCACGTGAGTCTCTTCCCATTCCATCTTCCTCATCTCAGCCTTTCAGCATATCTTTCTATTCATGTTTCTTTCATGTACTCATCTGGTTTCCTTTTAAAAGTATCTAAGCTATTTATGTCAACCACTTCCTGTGGTAGCGAGTTGCACATTATAACCACACACGGAGCAAAGAAGTTTCTCCTTATTTCCCTATTTGATTTATTAATAACTGTATGTATTTATGGCCCCTAGTTTTGAATTCTCCTACAAGTGAAAACATTCTCTCTACAATTGCCCTGCCCAACCCATTCATAATTTTAAAGTCCTCTATCAGGTCTACACTAAATTTTATTTTTTCTAAAGAAAAACGCCCCAAACTGTTTCGCTTTCCCAATAGCTGTAATCTCTCATCTGCATCTGGTATGAGCCTTGTAAATCTTCTTTGCACTTCCTCCAGAGCTTCTACGTCCTTTTTATAGTATGCAGGCCAGAACTTGCAGAGTACTTTAAGTGCATCCTAACCAAGGTCTAGTACAAGTTTAACATAACTTCATTACTTTTGAATTCTATACCCCTAGAAATAAATCCTAGTCCTTTCTTAGCATTTCTAATTGGTTTGCTGACCTGTGATCCTGTTTTTAATGATTTGTTCACCTGTATCCTTAGCTCCCTTCTCCTCATTCAGTTTCTTATCTTTTAAAGTATGGGTGTTGTTTCTATTTTTCCTACTAAAGTGCACTACTTCACATTTATCTATGTTAAAGTTCATTTGTCACTTAACTACCCAGTCTGCACATTTTCTAATGTCTTCTTTTATTATGTTGCATTCTTCCTCAGTGTTAACTATACCCCTGACTTTGACATCGTCTGCAAATTTTGATACTGAATTACTTGTTTCTAAGTCCAAATCATTGATGTAAATTATGAATAACTGTGGTCCCAGCACTAATCTTGTGGAACCACTTTCTACCTTTCTGCAATCTGAAGAACTACCCTTTACCCCCACTCTCTCCTTTCTATTTTTAGTCAATTTGCTAACCATTCAGCTATTTGTACCTTGACTCTACATGCCCTAATCTTTGTTTAGAGCCTAATGTGTGATACCTTATCGAAACCCTTTTGAAAATTCAAGTATATGATATCTACTGGCCTACTCTTTCCTTTACCTCTTCAAAGAATTCTATCAGGTTAGTTAAGCATGTAATAGTACCATCTTATGACTATTTGTTTGTATTCATGTGTATAAGAAAAAACAGATTCAACCAGTCTCTATTACCCCCACCTCCATATTGTACACATGAGCAATGTTTGTCAGGAAAGATATGACAGTTTTGGCAAGAAGGATGGGATTGTGGATCCCATAGCTGAAAAATTTAGGATTGAAAGAGTTCCCAGCTAACCAACCGAGGGACTTGTGAGTGTTCTTGGTTTAAGAAAAAGCCTTAAAATCTGGTCTAAAAATTGTGTTGTACACATGGGTGGACTGATCTTCCAAGATGGCTGCACTTATGGGAATTATCGGGCAACTGGGTGAGCACAGCCATAACCATGAGACTTTTGGTGCATACATGGAGTGGCTAGAGATGTTTCTCACTGCTAACAAAATCCTAGAACATCATGATAATCCAGTTGTCAACCAGGCAGTGAGGGAAAGGAAAAAAGCGGTATTTCTGACTGAAGCAGGCCTAGAAGTGTATGAGACATTGACGAATTTGCTCACCTCAGCAAAGTCAAAGGACCCGCCACTGAAGGACGTTTTCAATAAGCTTGAGCAGCAATACAATTCCAAGCCCTTGGAGATTGCAGAAAGCTATAATTTTGGAACAAGGAATCAGCTGCTCAATGAGGGCATTGGGGAGTATATGGTGGCTTTGAAAAAGCTGTCAATTCATTGTAATTTTGGAGAATTTCAAGAGAGAGTGTTGCGTGACAGATTTGTCTGCAGCTTAAAAAGTGAGCATATGCGCAGTAAGTTGATGACATTGACAAAGTTGACTTTTGACATAGCTTGTCAAACAGCATTGTCCATGGACATGGCTGAATGTGACTTGAGAGAAGTGAGAGTTAACAAACATCAGTCATCTGCTGAAGTGAATAAGGTCTAGATGAGTAAGCAGAAGGCCCCAATGACAGCAGCTGGAGGTGGTCATGCAGGTATTACTAGTAAGAGAACGGGAGGAGGCCATCAGGGCATTGCAGTGCTACAACAAAGTCCTGTTACTGGTGCTTAGGCCAACATTGGGCACAGAATTGTCCAATATGAAGGCAAAGTGCTACAGCTGCAAGAAGAAGGGCCATCAGCCAAGGCATGTCACAGGAAGGTCAATGGGGAAAACCCTAGCAGGAGAAAACATCAGTTGCTGCATGCGGTTGTCAAGCAGCAGCAGGTTGATTAGGGGCTGTTTGAGATACATATGATCAGAAGCACAAGGATGTCCAGTGGAAATTCGCAGGGCATTGTGGTCCAAGTAGCGTTGAATGGAGCTCCAGTAAACATGGAGGTCGACATGGGTGCATCAATTAGCATGATTTCTGAGTCGCAGTATCATGAAAGGTTGAGTCAACATTAGCTGGAAAATTCGCGAGAGGAGTTATGCAGTTATGGAGGAGACAAAAT
Organism: Heterodontus francisci; assembly: GCF_036365525.1. NCBI lineage: Eukaryota > Metazoa > Chordata > Chondrichthyes > Heterodontiformes > Heterodontidae > Heterodontus > Heterodontus francisci. The sequence goes on along the minus strand of NC_090375.1, from coordinate 130,503,550 downwards.
TCGCATAATTGGAAGTGTGTCAGTTCCAGTCACATACAAGGAGCAATGTGAAAAATTGCCCATCATTCTTGTGAAAGGTGAAAAAACAGCCTTGTTAGGAAGAAACTGGTTAGCAGCACTTGTTAAATTGGACTCAGCTTTTCCGCATTGAAGCGAAATTCACCGCAAGACAACATGGTCGACAAGTATCGTAAGGTATTCAGTGGAACAGGCAAACCGATTCAAGGGTACAAGGCTAATGTATGAGTTCAGAAGAATGCAAGGGCAGTTCATCATAGGTCTCCTCCAGTACCCTATGCTCTAAGAGAGAAGGTAGAGCAAGAACTGAAAAGACTTGAGACTGAGAACATTATCTCTAAGGTAGAGCAGAGTAATTGTGCTATTCCCATAGTGATAGTACCAAAGTCAGATAATAGTGTAAGAGTATGCGCTGATTATAAGGTAACCGTAAATTTGGTACTGGAATGTAATCCATTCGATTATTGCCAAACGTGGAGGATTTTTAGAATTAGAACATTACAGCGCAGTACAGGCCCTTCGGCCCTCAATGTTGCGCCGACCTGTGAAACCATCTGACCTACACTATTCCATTTTCATCCATATGTCTATCCAATGACCACTTAAATGCCCTTAAAGTTGGCGAGTCTACTACTGTTGCAGGCAGGGCGTTCCACGCCCCTACTACTCTCTGAGTAAAGAAACTACCTCTGACATCTGTCCTATATCTATCACCCCTCAACTTAAAGCTATGTCCCCTCGTGTTTGCCATCACCATCCGAGGAAAAAGACTCTCACTATCCACCCTATCCAACCCTCTGATTATCTTATATGTCTCTATTAAGTCACCTCTCCTCCTCCTTCTCTCCAACGAAAACAACCTCAAGTCCCTCAGCCTTTCCTCGTAAGACCTTCCCTCCATACCCGGCAACATCCTAGTAAATCTCCTCTGCACCCTTTCCATAGCTTCCACATCCTTCCTATAATGCGGTGACCAGAACTGCACGCAATACTCCAGGTGCGGTCTCACCAGAGTTTTGTACAGCTGCAGCATGACCTCGTGGCTCCGAAACTCGATCCCCCTACTAATAAAAGCTAACACACCATATGCCTTCTTAACAGCCCTATTAACCTGGGTAGCAACCTTCAGGGATTTATGCACCTGGACACCAAGATCTCTCTGTTCATCTACACTACCAAGAATCTTCCCATTAGCCCAGTACTCTGCATTCCTGTTACTCCTTCCAAAGTGAATCACCTCACACTTTTCCGCGTTAAACTCCATTTGCCATCTCTCAGCCCAGCTCTGCAGCCTATCTATGTCCCTCTGTACCCTACAACATCCTTCGGCACTATCCACAACTCCACCGATCTTAGGGTCATCCGCAAATTTACTAACCCACCCTTCTACACCCTCTTCCAGGTCATTTATAAAAATGACAAACAGCAGTGGCCCCAAAACAGATCCTTGCGGTACACCACTAGTAACTAAACTCCAGGATGAACATTTGCCATCAACCACCACCCTCTGTCTTCTTTCAGCTAGCCAATTTCTGATCCAAACCTCTAAATCACCTTCAACCCCATACTTCCGTATTTTCTGCAATAGCCTACCATGGGGAACCTTATCAAACGCCTTACTGAAATCCATATACACCACATCCACTGCTTTACCCTCATCCACCTGTTTGGTCACCTTCTCGAAAAACTCAATAAGGTTTGTGAGGCACGACCTACCCGTCACAAAACCGTGCTGACTATCGCTAATGAACTTATTCTTTTCAAGATGATTATAAATCCTGTCTCTTATAACCTTTTCCAACATTTTACCCACAACCGAAGTAAGGCTCACAGGTCTATAATTACCAGGGCTGTCTCTACTCCCCTTCTTGAACAAGGGGACAACATTTGCTATCCTCCAGTCTTCCGGCACTATTCCTGTCGACAATGATGACATAAAGATCAAGGACAAAGGCTCTGCAATCTCCTCCCTAGCTTCCCAGAGAATCCTAGGATAAATCCCATCTGGCCCAGGGGACTTATCTATTTTCACACTTTCCAAAATTGACAACACCTCCTCATTGTGAACCTCAATCCCATCTAGCCTAGTAGCCTGAATCTCAGTATTCTCCTCGACAACATTTTCTTTCTCTACTGTAAATACTGACACAAAATATTCATTTAACACTTCCCCTACCTCCTCTGATTCCACACACAACTTCCCACTACTATCCTTGATTGGCCCTAATCTAACTCTAGTCATTCTTTTATTCCTGATATACCTATAGAAAGCCTTAGGGTTTTCCCTGATCCTATCCGCCAATGACTTCTCGTGTCCTCTCCTTGCTCTTCTTAGCTCTCCCTTTAGATCCTTCCTGGCTAGCTTGTAACTCTCAAGCACCCTAACTGAGCCTTCACGTCTCATCCTAACATAAGCCTTCTTCTTCCTCTTGATAAGCGCTTCAACTTCTTTAGTAAACCACGACTCCCTCGCTCGACAACTTCCTCCCTGCCTCACAGATACATACTTATCAAGGACACGCAGTGGCTGCTCCTTGAATAAGCTCCACATTTCGATTGTTCCCATCCCCTGCAGTTTCTTTCCCCATCCTACGCATCCTAAATCTTGCCTAATCGCATCATAATTTCCTTTCCCCCAGCTATAATTTTTGCCCTGCGGTATATACCTGTCCCTGCCCATCGCTAAGGTAAACCTAACCGAATTGTGGTCACTATCACCAAAGTGCTCACCTACATCTAAATCTAACACCTGGCCGGGTTCATTACCCAGTACCAAAACCAATGTGGCATCGCCCCTGGTTGGCCTGTCTACATACTGTGTCAGAAAACCCTCCTGCACACACTGGACAAAAACTGACCCATCTAAAGTACTCGAACTATAGTATTTCCAGTCGATATTTGGAAAGTTAAAGTCCCCCATAACAACTACCCTGTTACTCTCGCCCCAGTCGAGAATCATCCTCGCTATCCTTTCCTCTACATCTCTGGAACTATTTGGAGGTCTATAAAAGACTCCCAACAGGGTGACCTCACCTCTCCTGTTTCTAACCTCTGCCCATACTACCTCAGTAGACGAGTCCTCAAATGTCCTTTCTGTCGCTGTAATACTCTCCTTGATTAACAATGCCACACCCCCCCCTCTTTTACCATCTTCTCTGTTCTTACTGAAACATCTAAATCCCGGAACCTGCAACATCCATTCCTGCCCATGCTCTACCCATGTCTCCGAAATGGCCACTACATCGAGATCCCAGGTACCAACCCATGCTGCAAGCTCACCCACCTTATTCCGGATGCTCCTGGCGTTGAAGTAGACATACTTTAAACCAGGTTCTTGCTTGCCAGTGCCCTCTTGTGTCCTTGTAACCTTATCCCTGACCTCACTACTCTCAACATCCTGTGCACTGGCACTACAATTTAGGTTCCCATTCCCCTGCTGAATTAGTTTAAACCCCCCCGAAGAGCACTAGCAAATCTCCCCCCAGGATATTTGTACCCCTCTGGTTCAGGTGAAGACCATCCTGTTTGTAGAGGTCCCACCTACCCCAGAAAGAGCCCCAATTATCCAGGAAACCAAAACCCTCCCTCCTGCACCATCCCTGCAGCCACGTGTTCAACTCCTCTCTCTCCCTATTCCTCGCTTCGCTATCACGTGGCACGGGCAACAACCCAGAGATAACAACTCTGTTTGTTCTCGCTCTAAGCTTCCACCCTAGCTCCCTGAATTTCTGTCTTAAATCCCCATCTCTCTTCCTACCTGTGTCGTTGGTGCCTATGTGGACCACGACTTGGGGCTGCTCCCCCTCCCCCTTAAGGATCCCAAAAACACGATCTGCTCACAATGTTGTCAGGAGGCCAGGTTTTTTCAAAATTAGATTGGACAAATGCCTATCTGCAACCTGAGTTAGACAATGAGTCTAAGTCATACTTGAATATCAACACACACATGGGTCTATTTCAGTTTCATGGGCTGCCATTTGGTGTTTCTTCAGCCTCTGGAATTTTCCAAGTGGTGATGAAGCAAACTTTGGAGGAATGGAGGGAGTAGTGTGCTACTTGGATGACAAACTTATTTCAGCTCCAAACAAGCAGACCCATCTTGACAGACTGAAAGAGGTGCTCCAGTGTTTGAAAAAGCATGGAGTTTGGATGAGGGCACACAAATGTGAAATGTTTCAAAAACCTATTGAGTACTTAGGTCACAAGGTAGACAAGGATGGGTTACATCCTACCAAGAGTAAAGTTCAAGCAAATGGAAATGGACCACACTCTCAGAACATCTCTGAGCTCAGATCATTTTTGGGCCTTGTGAATTACTACAGTAAATTCATACCAAATTTGGCAACATTATTGCATCCGTTGAATGAACTCTTGAGGAATGGGGTTCCTTGGACTTGGACGAAAGAGTATGACAAGGCATTCAAATTGTGTAAAAGTCAACTTACAGAGGGTACGATACTTGTACATTACGATGTGTCCATAGAGATTAAGATAGTATGTGATGCCTCTCCATATGGAGTAGGTGCTGTGATCTCTCATGTGTTGGATAGTGGTGAGGAGATACCGATTGCATTTGCCTCTCGCACCCTCAATGCCAGTGAGCGAAATTACGCTCAGATAGAACGTGAAGCATTGTCCTTGATTTTTGGAGTAAGATGATTTTATAAGTACTTGTATGGTCCTAGTTTCATGATCGTAACTGATCATACGCCACTGACGGCTATTCTGAATCCAAAGTCTCCAGTACCCACTTTAACTGCAGCCTGAATGCAGAGATAGACTTTGATTCCTACCTCCTTCCTAAAATCCACAAACAGGACTCTCCTGGGAGACCCATCATTCAGTCTGTTCCTACCCCACTGAACATATTTTTTCTGATCTTGACTGTATCTTTTCTTCCCTGATCCAGTTTCTTCCCACCGACATCTGTGATTCTTCTGACGCCCTACGTCATTTTGACAATTTCCAGTTTCATGGCCCTAACTGCCTCCTCTTCACTATGGACGTCCAATCTCTCTACACCTCCATCCACCACCAGGACGGTCCGAGGGCTGTCTGCTTCTTCCTTGATCAGAAGACGAACCAGTCCCCATCCACCACCACCCTCCTCCGCCTGGCCGAACTTGTTCTCACATCAAACAACTTCTCCTTCAACTCCATTCACTTCCTTCAAAACAAAGGTGTTGCTATGGGTACCCAAATGGGTCCTCGTTATGCCTGTCTTTTTGTGGGGTATTTTGAAGATTCCTTTTTCCAGTCCTCTCAGGCCCCCTCCCCCAACTCTTTTTCTGGTACGCCGATGACTGTATCGGTGCCGTTTCCTGCTCCTGCCCTGAACTTGAAAACTTTATCAACTTTGCTTCCAATTTCTACCCTTCTCTCATCTTTACATGGTCCATCACTGACACTTCCCTTCCCTTCCTCGACTTCTCTGTCTCCATCTCTGGGGATAGACTGTCCACTAATATTGATTATAAGCCCACCGACTCCCACAGCTACCTTGACTACACTTCTTCACATCCTGCCTCCTGTAAGGACTCCATCCCATTCTCCCAGTTTCTCCGTCTCCGATGCATCTGCTCTGATGATGCTACCTTCCACAACAGCGCTTCTGCTATGTCTTCCTTTTTCCTCAACCTTCCCCCCCACTGTGGTTGACAGGGCCCTCAACTGTGTCCGGCCCATTATCCGCACTTTTCCCTTCACCCCTTCCCCTCCCTCCCAGAACCATGACAGGGTTCCCCTTGGCCTCACTTTCCACCCACCAGCCTCCACATCCAAAGGACCATCCTCCACCATTTCCGCCACCTCCAGCGTGATGCCACCACCAAACACATCTTCCCCTCCCCTTCCCGTCAGCATTCTGAAGGGATCATTCACTCCGCGACACCCTGATCCACATGGCACCTTCCCATGCAATCGCAGAAGGTGTAATACCTGTCCTTTTACCTCCTTTCTCCTTACTATCGAAGGCCCCAAACACTCCTTTCAGGTGAAGCAGCGATTTACTTGCACTTCTTTCAATTTAGTATACTGTATTTGCTGCTCACAATGCAGTCGCCTCTACATTGGGGAGAACAAACGCAGATTGGGTGACTGCAGTGCAGAACTCCTCCACTCAGTCCGAAAACATGACCCCGAGCTTCCGGTTGCTTGCCATTTCAACACCCACCCCTGCTCTCATGCCCACATCTCTGTCCTGGGCCTGCTGCAGTGTTTCAGTGAACATCAACGCAAGCTCGAGGAACAGCACCTTACTTTCCGATTAGGCACACTACAGCCTTGCGGACTGAATATTGAGTTCAATAATTTCAAAACATGACTGGCCCTTTTTTATTTTTATTTTATTTTATTTTGTTCCATCTGTTTTTAACCATGTGCCTGCCTACAGGTTTTTTTCATGTTTGTGCTTTTGGCTTGGGCTGCTCATTATTCTGTCATTAACACTCCCCCTGTGCTAATGCTTTGTCTTTCATCACACCCTCTTTCCCTTTGTCCCATGACCTTGTCAGTTAATCTCTCTGGCCCTCTTTCCTCTTCAACATCTTCCCTTTTGTTCTCTCCCCCCCCCCCACCCCACTTTACTTGTTTAAAATCTATTGCCAGTTCTGATAAAAGGTCACTGACCTAAAACGTTAACTCTGCTTCTCTCTCCACAAAAATCCTGCCAGAACTGTTGAGATTTTCCAGCCTTTTCTGTTTTTATTTCAGATTTCCAGTATCAGCAGTATTTTGCTTTTATTTTGGGCTTTGATTTTGTCTGCTTATACGTATGACTTTAAATACAGACAATCGGAAGATCATTGTAATGCTATAATGCAACGTCTAGATTACCGTCCCCATCACAGGTAGAGCCCAAGAGGGATGATGTATTTTTCTTTTCGTATGTAGCCGAGTTGGAAGTCACAGCAGATGACATTGGTGGAACAAATTGTAGGGTTCCCGTATTGGCAAAGGTGTACAACTATATTGCAAATGGGTGGCCAATACAGAAACTGGATTTGGAAATGAGCCCATTTTTTATGCGTAAGAATGAGTTATTAGTTGATAAAGGTTGTGTCATGTGGGGAGCCAGAGTTGTAATCCTTGGAAAGTACAGATCGCAGTTGCTATGTGATCTTCATGATCACACGTGTTTGACAAAGCGATAGGGACATTGAAAACACAATAAAACAGTATAGTGCATATCAAGCAGTAGATAAGAAGCTGCCATTGGTACTTTTACAGCCATGGAAAAGGCCAGCTAGAGAGTGGCAGAGGCTGCACATAGATTTCGCAGAATTAGACGGGCGACAGTTATTTATTGTTACAGATACCAATTCGAAGTGGGTTGAGGGGTTTCCGATGAATCGAACAACAACCAGCAAAACTCTAAATATTTTGCTTAGTTTGTTTGCTGATTATGGGTTCCCAGAAGAAATTACATCTGACAACGGACCTCAGTTTTGTTCAGAAGAGTTTTCACAATTCATGAGAATGAATGATGTAAAACACACTAGAGTGTCACTGTATCATCCTGCTTCTAATGGAGCAGTGAAGCACACAGTGCAAATTGTTAAGCGTGCTTTTGTCAAACAAATGCTAGATTCAAATCTGAAGAAACATCAGTTTTCATTGGATCACAGACTGCCGAACTTTCTGTTTACTTATCGTAACACCCTTCACACTACTACTGGCAGAACGCCAGCTGAATTGGAACCCAGAACAAGGTTTTCATTGCTGAAGAGAAACAATCAATACAGTGTCATGCATGGAAGGAGCCGTGATGAAATAAACAATGAAATGGAAGAATTATGAATTTAAAAAGTCAACTGCTAAACAAAATCACAAGAACATGGACACTTATACACAGTCCTCAGACAGGGTCCTTAATCAGCACCTTCCAAACCTACAGCCGCTACCATCTAGAAGGACAAGGGCAGCAGATGCATGGGAACACCACCACCTGCCAGTTCCACTCCAAGCCACACATCATCCTGTTACGACCGGGTGAGGAAGGGGTCTCAGGCTCCCCTCTTGTCCCTTTCCTGGTTTGGCCATAACAGGGTTTAACTTTTGAAACACAGTGTTTTTAGTTTCACCTCCGTGAGTCCTTGCTCACTGCTCTCTAATTGTAATTGTAAATGAACCAATCAGACAGGCTTTCTTAGGTTTAAACAAGAAAGAGGTAAGTTTATTATACTTAACACTCTAACTCAGTTAAAATTACTAAATATACATGATGCAACCACGCTAGCATGCATATGAGATAAACACACACACAAATAGATACAAACAGGGAGAAAGAATAAAGTGGGAGGGTGTTTGGAGTAGTAAATGGAATTCAGTTACTGCCTTTAGTTTGCATGTAAAAATCTTGATTGGAGTTAAATCTTGCAGTTCTTGCTGGGGCCCAGTCCACACTTCTAAACGTGTTTTGCTGGTACCAGAAGGTTGCAGGGGTCCTCTGTCTTGAGGCTTAAGTTGCTTCCGTGGGTCCCTGGAACTTTGCATGAGAGAGAGACAGCGAGAGAGTGATGCTTTGTTCTTGAAATTCAGTTGCAGTTTGCCCTTTCTGTGTGGCACAGTTCAAAAAGTCCCCAGGTTGGCCAGCAGGTTAATCATGTAACCAACTCTTTGTTTGAAATAGGATTGTCTGTTTGAATTGTTGATTTCAAATGTTCTCCAGTCACACTCAGTGCGGGGGTTGGGGGGGTGGGGTGGTGTGGATGGAGTGCTGGCTCTTACACAGACAGTGACTCTCAATGTCTTTTGATCACCACTATTGACAAAACCCATCCCGCTATTTGAATCAGTGAGCACTCCCATTACGTCTCTATTCAACTCTCTCAGAATGTAAATGTGCAGCCATGTTTTTAGCCATTCACCTCTGTGGTCTTTTTAAACAAGTTATGTTCAATATCCAGTAAAAGTTCAAATAGTATTCCATATGACGAAATTAATATGTTTCTATTTAGCAGGTGTGGTTTCCGTCACAATCCTGACTTGGAACTATATTGCCGTTCCTTCACTGTCGCTGGGTCAAAGTCCTGGAACTCCCTTCCAAACAGCACTGTTGGTGTACCTACCCCACATGGACTGCAGCGGTTCAAAAAGGCAGCTCACCACCACCTTCTCAAGGGCAATTGGGGATAGGCAATAAATGCTGGCCTAGCCAGCGATGCCCACATCCCATGAATGAATTTTAAAAAAGTCAAAATGGAAAAACGGCCATGTGATCCCTCCTCTACTGGAAATCCACAAACTTGTCTGCAAAGATGGATATTTTTAATGGCTCTGGGGAGAACCCTTTTGAAAGTGAAAGGAGCTATTGCATATTAATAACTCTGATCGACATGAATGGATTAGCAAAGGATGCTGGAGACAGTTCTGGCTCATAGCTAAACCCAAGATGAATAAGGTGTGAAGCAGCAACATCGTAACAGAATGATTCCCATTCAAACATCAAACAATGGCCAAGGTTATCATATTGTCATGCAGGCCCCCACCTGTCAAGAATGAGGCACATATATTTTGCCACATGGACATTAAATTTTTAAATTGTTACTGGGAAGAAAAGGGCCTATTACAAGGGGTTGCCAAGCCCCTGGCTGGAAAGACATATTTTTCACACTAGCAGACAGTGTTGGAACAAAGGAACCTGCCCCAGTACACAGAAGAGACCTGGTCAGACCAGTCGGTCACATGTCCACCTGCTGGCCAACTAGGGGAGTTTTAAATTGGAGAAACAGTGTTTGAAGACAGAAAGCTGTTTGCTCCTGGACTGGAAAGACCTCTCTCCTGTCTGCTCCCATCTCTTTCTCATGGAACTGAAGACCCATTGAAGACACATGAACCTCAAGAGAGGAAAGTCTCCTACAGTGAACAAGGTTTAAGAAGAATATTGGACCCTAATGAAAAGCAAGATCTCCCTACAATCAAGGACTACAGCGATCTCGAAGCACAGTAACAATAACCCCTCTTCAGAGATTGCCTCAAACCTCTCCACTATTTTTGTTCTGCTCTTTTCTGTCTCTATTTGCATGTGCATATCGCATATGCATGTTAGTGTGGGGTGCGGCGTGTATCCGTAGGCGTTAACCGAATTAGAGTTTAAGTTTGAATAAACCTCACTTTTCTTCTTTAAACCTAAGAAAGCCTGTTTGTGTTCATTTCTTTGCCTTACAATTGGAAAGCGGTGAACAAAGATTCACCAAGGGGAGCTCAAAACACAGTGTGTTTAAAAATTAAAACCCTGTTACAATAAGACCTGGTGAAGGCTGAGAAAGACCCATAGACAACTTTCTCACCTGGTTGCAACAATATCTTGGCTCATTGTGTAGACTTAACAGGGGAGAGGGCCTTGTGTTTCCTAACAGAAACTCCAATGTGAGAAATTTTTACCTTGAAACAGTAGCTCTTTAGAGAGATAGGGGGAGATCAAGCCAACATCGTAGAAAGCCTGTGAGAAGGATCCAACAGACAAGAGAAGAACTCTGCTGACCAAGAACAACCACCACAGCAGAAACATAGCAAAGTGACTTTGAGACTAACCATTTGTTACTACACACCACCAGTTTTGGGCTGTATTACAACCACTAGAGTTCTACATTACCTCCACAAGTTCAAGACTGCAAACAATCAGGCCTGCAACTTTAAAAAAAACGATTTTTCCTCCCGAGAAGACGCAATAGTCTTCTGTAAGTCATGAATATTTACCTCACTTGCAACTTTAAACTACCTCTTAGCCTTTTCTCTCTATCTATCTATTCTTGTGTATGTATGTGTCAGTGAATGTGCATGTGAGTAAGGCTGTGATCATTTCAGGATTTGCTTAAAAATAGTTATTTTTCTTTACCTACGTGAAAACCAGTCATTTGTCTGTTTATTTGACCCTAAAGACATTCAGGGGCTAAAGCATCATTTTTACGAAACACGATTGCAGTCAGTTGGGAGGCGAACAGTGGGAACAACCCATACCCCTTACCACCTGTCCATAACAACAGAAAGAGAATTATGATAGGGGTAGAGTGAGAGAAAGAAGTCTGAAGTACCCCACCCCTGCCCCTTGATGTGAGAGTTTTCTGCCCTGATCTGACATATATCACTCCTCTTTCCTGCCCCATTTCCAAAACCTTCTCCCTTCCCCATCCCCTTCACCCCTCTCCTGTACACTCTGCCTTCATCCTTTCCCTTTCTCTTTCCCTGCTCTTCCCATTACCTTTTCCTTCTCCACTACCTCTTCCCTTTCACACTGCCCTCCCCTACCTCCATGCTGCACCTCCCCCTTTCCCCCCACCCCTTTCCTCTCTCCACTTTGTAATACAGTGCAGTGGTGACTTTGCCTTTAAGAATCTGTACCTTTAAGAGATTAGGTCACTGATGCAACTGATGGCATCATCAGACGTATATAAGGAGGAGACACCATTTTGAGACTCACTCAGCACATAGCTTTACAAGGAGTTGTTACACTCCAGCAGAGAGAAAAGATTTGTACCTAAGATCATGCAATGTAAATAAATAAGACAATAAATAGTGTTTGTGTTGAATCCGAATAGAAAGCCTGAGGTTGTCATTTAAAGAAGACTTAAGAACACAGCCCAACACTACACACTTCCCTATTCCATTCCCCTTCACCCCTCCCACTTTCCTTCCCCATTCCCCCTTCCTTCCCCCTTCTCCTTAACCTTTTCTCCTTTCCCTTGTCTCCCCATTACCCTCAACCCCTTTTCTCTCTCCACTTCCCCATTTCCTTCCCCTTCAACCTCCCCTCCCCTTCCCTCTTTCCCCTCCACCTCCCCTCCCTTTCCCTGTTCTTCCTCCCCCCTCCTCAATCTTCCGTCTTCTCCCTTGTCCCCTCCCCTTCCCCCTCTGAAATCCCCCATCCCCCTACCTCCCTCCCTGTCCCCCACCCTTCCCCTCCCCTCTCCCCATTCCACCTTATTCCTCCCTCTCCCACTCCCCCACCTTCGTTGCCCCCTTCCCCCTCCACTTCCCTGTTCTCCTTTGTCTCCTCCTTCCCCTTACACCTTCCCCTTCCCCTGTCCCCATCCTCTCTCCTCCTTTCCCTTTTCACCCTTCTCCCTCTCCTGTTGCCCCTCTCCTTTCCCCTCTCCCCTCCCCTTTACCCTTTTCCCCCTTCACCCCACCCCTGCCTTCACCCCACCCCTCCCTTCTCCCTTCCCTTCTCCCCTTCCTCTCTCTCCTTTACTTTCCCTTCCCCTCTCCTTTTACCCCTCACTCCTCTCTGCTCTCCCTTCTCCCTCCTTCCCCCTCTCTCCCTCTTCCCCATTCCTCATCCACCCTTCCCTCCCCTGCTCCACTTGCCTCTCCATCGCAACCCCTCCCCCCACCTCCCATTCACCTCACCCTTCCCACTACCTTCTTCACCCCTTTCTCCTTTCTCTTCACCTTTTTCCCTTCCCCCATTGCCTCCCCTTCTTCCCTCCCCTTCCACTCATCCTCCTTCCCTCCTCCCCTCCCCTCTCTTGTCCCCATTCCCTTCCCTGTCCCCATCCCTTTTCCTTTCCCCTCAGCCTCCTTCGCCTTACCCTACTTTCTGCTTCCCTTCTCACTTTCCCACCTCTCCTTCCCCGCTCCCCTTAAATTGGAGGTGCGGTTGGTTCTCTCAGAACCCCATCCCAGAATGACGAACTGTTTATTAGTGTTTCAAACATATGGGCAGCTCATTGACAAAATGGGAATGAGGCTCGATCGTGAAATTTGATTGAGCCTCTTGTCGGTGAGATTGACAGTGGGCAACAGATGCCTCCATTCACCACCTGCTCCGTGTTTGCTGAATTCAAAAATTGGCCTCCATGTATTTTAGTGCATCAGTGCACAAACCAAAACATTTGAAATAACTCGTCTGATCTCTTATTCTTGAAACAGTTCTTTGGAAACATTTTACAGTTAACTTTTATCCTCTGGTGTTAGGAGACTATCAGAGACAAAGAGGATATCCTGCACTGTTGTAGACTAGAAATTGATTAAGTGTTTTTCCTGATACACATGGGAAGCTCCAACATTTAGTCATTCAGAAGCTTAGCTGATATTGTTTTGGTTCTAATGTCTGTCCAACAGTTTGTTCATGGTAAGCTGTTTTCCAATCAAGTTCTCCAATTCACAAGAGCTAGATTGTACAGTATATGCAAGATATTCTTCTCTTTTCAATCTGAAATTGAATGGCGATGCATCGGCTACGTGATGTTCCTGATGATTTTCTCCCCTGATTTTCTCCCATCCCTTTCATTTTGACATCTGGTTACACAATTACCTTTATAAGTGGCCATACATTAGACAACGAGTGGAGGGGGAAATTACAGATGATGCCATCAACCAAGACAAGCCTCAGGCCTGGTCATATGATAAGGCACCAGAGGTGAACAAAGACAATGTAGTATATACAGAAAACAAAGGCCCTAAGTGTCAAAATTTATCCTGGAAGAAAATCGTAACTTTCGTCAACTATCACTTTAGTCAGCATGAAAGCACAGATATTTGCAGTTCAGGACTGCAACAAAAATTCCAAAAGAAGAGGATCTATAGGTTAGTATTGTTGTTTATGGCAGGGTGACCATACATCCCCATTTTCTGGGGACAGTTCCCGGGTGATGTATTGTGTCTCCCAGCAAACAATGTACCCGAAAGAGTCTCCAGTTCACAAAACTTGATACCAAATGAATACTTAGTGATTAATGGCCCCATGGGTTCAAATCGGGAGTGACGTGACCTTGAGTAGCTGAGCAATCGTTCAAAAAAGTGGGCCAGGCTATGTGGTGGGGTAGGTTCCAATGGGTGGGAAGGATGTCAAACTCTTGTTTTCAACAAGTAGAAGGGGTGTACTCACAGAGATAGTTCATTTAATGCAAAGATTGCACACTGTGACCATAGTGTGCATCTCCAAGCCCCCATCGCCTATCTACCAACCCCCAACCACCCCTCCGCCCCTCCCCTTAATGAAGGCCCAGATAGTCCCCGGATTCTGCACAGTTTTCCTTTGAAATTCAGTTGAAGAGAAAACAGCCCCGGAGCCAAAATGTCTGAGTCCCGGGGGTCACTGGTAACTGGACTAATGGCAGCAGCTGCAAGTAGGCCATTTGGATGCCCTGGGATCTGGATGACAGCATGCTCCGCCACCTCGAATGGTGTAGGTGAGTGTTGGTCTGTGTGTCCCCGGATTCGCTTTAGAAAATTATGGCCACCCTAGTTTATGGTTAAGGGCCAGAATTGGACCATACTTGTAAAACTTGCATATTTTTTTTGAAGTATCAGAAAATTAAGTGGCGCTGATGCAATAATCAATGATTATTTTGTTTCAAACACAACTTATTTCATGAAGCAGCTATTGTTCAGTAATCAGAAAGTGGGAGAAATAGTCTAATGTCTTTCTAGAGTGTCTGAACACTGGGTATTTGGTTCCAGGAAAAAGAATAAATAAATTCAGGACTGACTTGTGATTGTCATTGCTGACAAGGACATTTCACAAATGAAATCAAAGCTGGTGCTTGACTCATCTATCCAAACAGGCCATTACTCAGAGAATTGATAAAATGGTCAAAGGCCTGCTGAAGACTTGGATGTGGTTGTGCGAAAATCCTGCAGGGTTGTGGTCTCAAGGTTGCTGAATGGGAGAAGGACCTAGGGGACTGTAGCTCCTGAATCATTGAAGATCCATGACCAGTGTTCTGAGGCCATAATGCAAGCTAAATAGGGTGTTACTTGCACTGATGTTCTCTCATATTCATCAGCCTATTTAGCTCAAATCACAGATCCATTAGCACAGAATCTAATGCCTTAATTATTTTAAAAATCTCAATCATATCCTCTTGAGATTTAAGCTTTTCTAGCAGGAAAAAAGGCACTTTTATAGGCCTGTCCTGATAATAAAGAACAAACTCAATGCATAATCCTTACCTTGCACAATCCTTGCTCCACCCACTTCTGGAATGCTATGTCCAGTTTTGGTTCCCTCTCACAGTGGAAGATATTGAGGCTGTGGAATAGATTCAGAGGAAGGCCTCAAAAGGGCCATGTTTTCTAAGCCTGAGCTGATAACTCAGGGTCTTAACCAATTCAAACATTAGGAAAACTTCGACTTTGAGGGGGTATGATTGAACTCTTTGAAGTAATGAAAGGAGTAGATTTTGTTGAAATGGATATGTGATTTGAGCTTGATAGGCTGGGACTAAAAGGAACTTCAGTGCAAGTTTGGAAAACATACAGTTAGGTTGCATGGCAAAAAGTACTTCTTTTCACAGAGAATTGTTGACTTCTGGAATATGTTGCCAGTATATGTGATGAGTGTGGGGTTGATGCAGGCCTTTTAAAGGAAACTGGATGGGTTCCTGCAAGTAGAGGACATCTCAAGTTATAGAAGGTAGGTGGGTTAACTGGGACTCATGATATCACTCACCACTCTCTCTTGGAGCTTTCTTGATTGCCTTTGGGTGAGTTTTTCTGAAATTGATTTAAAGTTTGTTCTGTTTCTTGCCTCTGTTATGATCATCAGGTTCATGGTTTGCATTAATTTTCTAGAGGTGACTTTTAATTTGGGAATTGAATCTTTTTAAATGTAAGACAAATGAAAACACCTGGTTTGAGAAGCTGGCTAACAACTCTAGGGTGGTTATGAATCAAAGGGTGGCCCATGTTTAGTTAGTAAGGTTATAATGGGAAGTGTGAATGCCCTACACAATGAAAACCTGTTTGAACTTGTTGATGGAGATAGTGTGTCTGCAGCTGCCTCAGTCAGGGGTTTAAATTATTCATATGATTTTACAGAACAAAAAGGTTTGGAGTAGGAAATAATTAATTTAAATTGCTAGCTGGGACATCCCACATGTACACATTGCTATGGAGTGAGATGATGCAGGAGGTGCCTGTTGCATTTTTGGTCTGTGTGCTTGCTGACATAGTCAGTCAGTTGGCTTTTAGACAAGCAGTTGGCTTCAGACAAGCAGTTGGCTTTTGGAAGTCAGTTGAACTCAGGAGCAAAGAGGTCATTGGGAACCAGGGGTGTTTCTGTTTTGAGTAAGGCCCGTATTGAAACTGGGAAGTCCAGATCTGGGAGATCTGATACCTCAGAAGATAGCTAAGGAATTAAGGAAATTGAAGTGAATTCCTAAGAGCTGTGGAATACTTTGGATTGTTCCCAGGAGAAGTGAACAAACCATCAAGATCCTGTAATGTATAGGGGAATTCTTGGGGTAGAAGTAACAGTCAAATAGGAATGCTTTGTTGAGATTCAGAGTTTGAAGCTTTTTTTTATTCATTCATGGGATGTGGACATCGCTGGCCAGGCCAGCATTTATTGCCCATCCCTAATTGCTCTTGAGAAGGTGGTGGTGAGCTGCCTTCTTGAACCGCTGCAGTCCTTGTGGGGTAGGTACACCCACAGTGCTGTTAGGAAGGGAGTTCCAGGATTTTGACCCAGCGAGAGTGAAGGAACGCGATATAGTTCCAAGTCAGGATGGTGTGTGACTTGGAGGGGACCTTGCAGGTGGTGGTGTTCCCATGCATTTGCTGCCCTTGTCCTTTTAGGTGGTAGAGGTCATGGGTTTGGAAGGTGCTGTCTAAGGAGCCTTGGTGCGTTGCTGCAGTGCATCTTGTAGATGGTACATGTTCCTGCCACTGTACGTCGGTGGTGGAGGGAGTGAATGTTTGTGGATGGTGTGCCAATCAAGCGGGTTGCTTTGTCCTGGATGCTGTTGAGCTTCTTGAGTGTTGGAGCTGCACCCATCCATGCATGTGGAGAGTATACATCTTCATGTTCTGTTAAGGTTTTAAGTTTAAAATTTAAGTGTTTCTAAATTGTAGTGTTAAGTTAGTCGTGTTTTGCTTTGTTTAGCTCTTGTACAGTAAAGCTTTTTTGTTTAAAACGTGAAATCTTGTGGTGTAATTCTTTCAGTAATGACTGGGAATTCGACTTACTCATTTTAAAAGTTAATGGTTCCTAACGGAATCATAACATGTCTCCCAGGAGATTGTGCAACTGTGGAGGGTTGGTGGTGTGTTTAGTTTGCACTATGTCAGGGTGGAACAGGCTTAGTGGATCAGCTGGCCTTTTTACATTCTTTGTTGCATTTTCATATGAATTAAGTGTGAGGTAAGGAACATGTAGAATAATTCTCATAAGGAGAGGGCTCTGCCAAACCAACAAGTGCACAGTGTAATTGAAGACACAGTCATGAAGATAACTGTCCAGTACATAATCAAAGGAGTGGAAATTGGTTATGGACCATTTTTGGGTGACATTGCAGTGCCAACCAGGAGGTCTGCTGCTGATCTGAAATTGGTCCTCGGGCTTCATTGATAGTTTTTGTTGAGCTGCCAGCAGCTGTCACTGGCAGCTTGCATATATCACTAAGAAGAATATCGGCTAGACAAGTGGCCCGAAGATAAAGCCCAGTAAGTATGTTGGAACGGCAACAGGGTGGATGTGGCCAGTGATCATAAGGCTGTGGAGTGAGGGGAGCACTCCGACTCCTCCTGGCTCCATAGCAACAATTTCTGAATTTTTATTTTTTAAAAGCTTACTTTTCATTGATGGCAGTAAGGGCTGCTGCAGAATTCTGAGCAGAGCAGACCTGACTCCTGCTCCATTCAGCGTCAACCAATTCTGGCAAAGGAACCTGAAACAGGCATTAGGCTTCTCATTTACATTCCATACTGATCAAACTGGCTCAATTATGTTGAATTTAGTCTCCAAAGATTCAGAAAATGTAAGAACCTGTGACATTTTGAAATAATAGAAGTTTGAGGTGATGCATTTTGGGAGGACTAACAAGGCAAGGGAATATACAATGGATGGTAGCACCCTAGAGAGTACATAGAGTCAGAGGGACCTTGGTGTACTTGTCCATAGATCACTGAAGGCAGCAACAAAGGTGGTTAGGATGGCATATGCGATACTTGCCTTTATTAGCTGAGGCATAGAATATAAGAGCAGGGAGGTTATGATGGAGCTGTAATAAAACACTAGTTAGGCCACAGCTGGAGTACTGTGTACAGTTCTGGTCGCCACACTATAGGAAGGATGTGATTGCACTGGAGAGGGTGCTGAGGATATTCACCAGGATATTGCCTGAGCTGGAGCATTTCAGCTATGAAGAAAGACTGGATAGGCTAGGGTTGTTTTCCTTAGAGCAGAGAAGGCTGAGGGGGGACCTGATAGAGGTATACAAAATTATGAGGGGCATTGATAGGTTAGATAGGAAGAAACTTTTTCCCTTAGTGGAGGGATCAATAACCAGGGAGCATAGATTTAAGGTAAGGGGCAGGAGGTTTAGAGGGGATTTGAGGAAAACTTTTTTCACCCAGAGGGTGGTTGGAATCTGGAACACACTGCCTGAAGGGGTGGTAGAGGCAGGAAACCTCACAACATTTAAGAAGTATTTAGATGAGCACTCGAAGCGCCACAGTATACAAGGCGACAGGCCAAGTGCTGAAAAATGGGATTAGAATAGATAGGTGCTTGATGGCCGGCACAGACACGATGGGCCGAAGGGCCTGTTTCTGTGCTGTATAACTTTATGACTCCATGACTAATTTGTTGGACCGAGTTTATTAAATCAGTGATCCCTAGAGACAAATGAGGTGATCAGAAAAAAAACTTCCTTATGTCAGTTACATGTGTTGATGACGAGACAAATCAAAACAGGCAGAGCTGAAGATAAATGACAAGATTATCAATTTTAAGAAGGATACCAGTATAGACATAACTGTTACATCTCAAAATACATACCACTCTGTAGCACAGTGGACCCAGTTAGTTGTACTGCACAGACAGTAAGGATGCTGGAGTGCAAAGAACAATTTATGGAATTGCACTACAAACAGGGAAGGAGAATACATGCTGCATCATATAATGACCACGCTATTCCCAAATCATTAGCAAAATACCTCTGCACGTTTGATGTCCCAGATTGTTCAGCAGCTGTTGATGTGGAAAAGATAATTTAAAGGAAGGTAAAATGCTGGTTTTATATTATTTGCTGTGAAGTTTTAGTTAACTTTTTTGACCATCTGATTGTAAAAATTGTCCAGGTTCTAGTACTGACTTACTTTGCTCAGGTCCCAGAAAGCTGGATAATGAGTTTCCCTATAGGAATGCTCTGTTTTGTTTTCTTGAGGAAGAGTGGGAGCAATGGAGGGATGACAGGCATGTGAGGCTGCACCACAGTGTTCAGTGGCCATTTCTCACCACCTATAAACACAGGCAGTTAACATACATTTCCATGCGGAACTTGTTGGCTGGATTTTCTGATAGGCACAATCATGAATATTGACCTCAAATAAACATCTCTGGGAGTTTGCCCATTGTGGTTGAGAAATAGGATGTTACTGCAGGATTTAAAGGCCTGTAGCAACTTAAAGGGATATGCATCATCAAACTATTTTTGCTCAAAGTCCAAAAAAGAGAGATGCCTTACATGTTTCCAAGAAGGCAGTGGAAGTGAGGCAGAGGAAAGAGAACAATCCCAGCTTCTGTAGTCTCTCAATTGTGTGTTAGGTAGGGCTCCCTGCACCTTCTACACTCTTCAGTGGGAGTTTGTCAGTATGTTGAAAGCAAAAACTGGGCTGCTGCAGTGTTTCACTCAAAGAACAAAGAACAGTACAGCACAGGAACAGGCCATTCGGCCCTCCAAGCCTGCGCCAATCTTGATGCCTGCCTAAACTAAAATCTTCTGCACTTCCGGGAACCTTATCCCTCTATTCCCATCCTATTCATGTATTTGTCAAGATGCCTCTTAAATGTCATTAGCGTACCTGCTTCCACCATCTCTCCCGGCAGCAAGTTCCAGGCACTCCCCACCCTCTGTGTAAAGAACTTGCCTCGCACATCCCCTCTAAACTTTGCCCCTCTCACCTTTAAACCTATGTCCCCTCGTAACTGACTCTTCCACCCTGGGAAAAAGCTTCTGACTATCCACTCTGTCCATGCCGCTCATAACTTTGTAAACCTCTATCATGTCGCCCCTCCACCTCCGTCGTTCCAGTGAAAACAATCCAAGTTTATCCAACCTCTGCTCATAGCTAATGCCCTCCAGACCAGGCAACATCCTGGTAAACCTCTTCTGTACCCTCTCCAAAGCCTCCACGTCCTTCTGGTAGTGTGGCGACCAGAATTGCACGCAATATTCTAAGTGTGGCCTAACTAAAGTTCTGTACAGCTGCAGCATGACTTGCCAATTTTTATACTCTATGCTCCGACCGATGAAGGCAAGCATGCCGTATGCCTTCTTGACTACCTTATCCACCTGCGTTGCCACTTTCAGTGACCTGTGGACCTGTACGCCCATATCTCTCTGCCTGTCAATACTCCTAAGGGTTCTGCCATTTACTGTATACTTCCCACCTGCAATAGATCTTCCTGAATGCATTACCTCACATTTGTCTGGATTAAACTCCATCTGCCATTTCTCCGCCCAAGTCTTCAACCAAACTCTCTCCTGCTGTATCCTCTGACAATCCTCATCACTATCCGCAACTCCACCAACCTTTGTGTCGTCCGCAAACTTACTAATCAGACCAGCTACATTTTCCTCCAAATCATTTATATATACTACAAACAGCAAAGGTCCCAGCACTGATCCCTGCGGAACACCACTAGTCACATCCCTCCATTCAGAAAAGCACCCTTCCACTGCTATCCTCTGTCTTCTATGACCGAGCCAGTTCTGTATCCATCTTGCCAGCTCACCTCTGATCCAGTGTAACTTCACCTTTTGTACCAGTCTGCCATGAGGAACCTTGTCAAAGGCTTTACTGAAGTCCATACAGATAACATCCACCGCCCTTCCTTCATCAATCATCTTTGTCACTTCCTCAAAAAACTCAAATTAGTGAGACACGACCTCCCCTTCACAAAACCATGCTGCCTCTCGCTAATAAGTTTGTTTGTTTCCAAATGGGAGTAAATCCTGTCCCGAAGAATCCTCTCTAATAATTTCCCTACCACTGATGTAAGGCTCACCGGCCTATAATTTTCTGGATTATCCTTGCTACCCTTCTTAAACAAAGGAACAACATTGGCTATTCTCCAGTCCTCTGGGACCTCACCTGTAGCCAATGAGGATGCAAAGATTTCTGTCAAGGCTCCAGCAATTTCTTCCCTTGCCTCCCTCAGTATTCTGGGGTAGATCCCATCAAGCCCTGAAACTTATCTACCTTAATGCTTTGCAATACACCCAACACCTCCTCCTTTTCGATAATGAGATGACTGAGACGATCTACACTCCCTTCCCTAGGCTCATCATCCACCAAGTCCTTCTCTTTGGTAAATACTGATGCAAAGTACTCATTTAGTACCTCACCCATTTCCGCTGGCTCCACACATAGATTCCCTTCTCTGTCCTTGAGCGGGCCAACCCTTTCCCTAATTACCCTTTTGCTCTTTATATATGTATAAAAAGCCTTGGGGTTATCCTTAATCCTGTTTGCCAATGACTTTTCATGACCCCTCATGACCCCACTCGCTGCAGGAGCTTAAAGGAAGGCTAAGAACTTTCTCAAAGAGCCAAGTCCCAATTGAAAAGGCAGAAAAAGTGATGCACAGACCTCCAAGAGCCCTGCAGCAAATAGTTATTGTGAGGAAGGGTGGGCAGCAGCAGAAATAGCCAGCAAATAAAAAATATAACAGAATATCACTCATGCCCCCAACTTTCATCGCCAAGCATGTCTGAATGGTCCCAGGAGGAAAAGCTCAGTCCATCACTGAAGAAAGTGGGATGTAGGACCAAGTCCCACCTTCCTGCTGTCACTTGCATCTGATAGAGTAAGCAAGTGGTGCATAGTGTGTGGGAGAGGGTGACAAACAGAGAACAATTTGTGTAGTCATTTGTTGGGGCCTTCCCAGCCCATTTACCATCAAAGCCCATCAAGCATTCAAGAAAGGACGACAGAAAGGGAAAGAAAGCTAGGGACAAAACAGGGGGATGATTGGAAGATAAATGGCATTGTGATTCTATCTGATCTGTAGTGAATGTCCTTTCAACACAGAGTGGAGCTGATGGTAGCTGGGGTGCCCTAATCTCTGACCTCGACCACACCAAAGTTCTGGCAGGATAAAGTCATATGGAGGAGAAAGATCTTCTGTTGGTATGCATTGAATAAATTGAATAAACCTTTGTAGTTTTATGATGCAATAGGATCCTATGCACTAACATCTGGGAGGCCGAGGACATCTCCTGACCTGTTATGATACATGCAGCTGGAAGAACAATTGGGAAAACCTAACTAGACAATGAGCAGCAGGACTACCAGTGTGTCAGGACCTCAACATCTTAACTATCCACGATAGTATTGCCAAGGGGAAGTCTCCAAGGACCGGAACCCGGTCGCAGTCTCTGGCCAGCATAAAACAGTGCAGTCTGGAAACCCAACAACAGCACAACTATGCCACGCCTTCACTTCTGCTCTCTAGAGAAGCGCCAGCACTACAATGAGCCAGAATGGACAGGTATCTCCATGAGACCAAGCACTCTTCCCGCAACAAGTCCTCGACCTGGAGTGCCAAGCTGTCAGACGCAAAGGATGAGGAGAGGCGAAGGACACGCAATGTCCTGAAGAGATAGAGGAGGAATGAGTTGAAGCATTGTCTGTTGGATCTTCGATATGAGGTGCCAGAGCTTTCCAAGAATGACAAGATCTCAAAAGTGGTCATTTTGAGAAAAGCAACAGAATATGTAAGCAGGCTGAAGGTAGAGCAACAGAAAGTGAATGCAGAGAGGGAGAAACTTCAGAAAGAACAGCAGCAGATGAGACGCTAACTCCCCGGGCAAGAGTTGTCAAACCACCAATTGTAAAGTTCATAATCTCTATCCAAGTGTAAAGAATTTTGGTGTTGTCTAATTTTATTTTTACATTTAGCATACGCGCCTTATCATTACAAAGAAATGGGATGTTGTGTGATTGCCTTTAAGAGTAATGTACCTTTAAGTTCTTATTATGCTAATGAGTTGAGTACCAGGATCTGACTACGTGCCAGTCTCACTCTGCTACTGTAACACCTAGAGGCAAGTCATGTAAATGGTTAGCTCTGTGCTGTATATAAGTTAGCTGTTAATAAACCTATTTGAGATCTTCAACTACCTGAACTCCACACATCTCATTTATGTTGCATCAGACAACATAAAACAAGCTTCTCATTACAGAGAATAGCAGGCAAATTTGGTATATGTTTACATTCCAAATAATCCATTATAATTGAATATCAACCGTAAGCCTTAAAAACAAGTTTATACTTTAAAGGACTGATCCCATGCTCCTGCACTGCTGGGGAGCACAACGTGTGACTAAAAATTCCAGGCCCCCAGCTTATTATTTTACATCCATTGAAAAAATGGTAGAAAGACTTGGGCTCAGTCCTGGTGATGTTCTACCATGCAATTCCTGCCTTGCAGGCACTCCACACTGAGAGTGCGGGAGCACCTCTTAAATATAGAAATTTTTTAGGCAGAAAACTGTAAACCTGGGATTATTTAACAATGCACAGTATTTGAATGATGGAATTCCTAACCTCAGTTTGTCTGAGTTATTATTTTAAATGTAACAAAATTGTTATTGTGTTTATAAAGAACCAAATTACAATTCCATATTGGGAATATCTTCCACATTATTTAGATTTTGTTCACCCAGTGGACCCCACTGCACCAAATAGTGCATATGTTTTCAAACAAAACAGCAAGTAAAATGACTAGTCTATAATGGCTGAGAGGGAGCAGGGTCATGACCAGGGCAGCTATTTCCTTTTAAATACTTCAAAAAGTTCACTCGAATATAACAGGATCAATCAACTTCAGCTTACAGTTTATAGCAACACAGGAAAGCTTCTGGATGACATTATCCTGCTGGCACAGTTTCATTTTTGATTGACAGGCCTCCAGGGCCAGACAGATGCTCCACCATGCTCCTGCTCCCACAAGAAACCCAAAGATTGTTGGGGCAGAAACCCAGTCACCCAGCCCCGCCCCATTTTCTGCCCCTGCCAATTGTTGTTCATTGGACGTCTGCTCCAGGTATGCTATTGACAATGAGGACCAATTGGGACCCATGTCTTTACGCAAACAATAGTCCCAATGCCTTAGTGGTAAGTATATTACCCAGAATGCAATTGAGACATAAGATTCCAATGTTTGATCAATGATCTGTGTTGAGCTAACTAGTCTTGATTAGGACATTAATGGCAGTGCCACAATTGACCTTAATATTACACAACTATCAAATTAGGTCAAGTTTTCCATCCTTGATTGTTGTTGGAAAGCGCATGAATTGACATGAGGCCAAACAGGTTCAGGTTTGCTTGTCGTATCCTCTGTTGTTGAATAGGTTGCTGCAATCACTTTTTAGACACATACATGAAGAATGACCAGTTGGGTGAGGTACCAGAGGGCTGATGTATCCAAGCAGGAGAACAGAGGGAGGAATGTGAGGGATAAATAGTTTGCACAAGTTGTAGTAAATGTCTCTGCTTGAATTCTAAAGGCAAAGTTTCTGAGTGGGAAAGATTGAAGGGATAGGAGGTGACCTTTGTGATCCTGTTTACTGTTTATTACTACTTCTTCCATTATGTTATTACTGAAATAATAACTGCCAGGAGGAGCTTTGTAAGTGAATAGGAATCCCTTCCTCAGAACTAGGTTAAAAAAAAAAAGGTGTGACACAGTTAAGCAGAAAATATAAAACAGGAATACAATTTAAAGGGAAGTGACATGGGTGTGGGAACCTGTGAATGTCTGGTTCATGTAAACAGTTTAAGCAAGTAACAGGAAGTTTAATCCACTCATGAATATATTGTCTTCAATCTTTATTATATGCTGCGGTGTACAACTCTCAGCACCGTTTTGTAAACCTTTACAACTGTTTTGAGCTTCATAAATTAAATGTTAGATCCTAAGTTAAATGTGAAAAGAACAAACTTTCCCATTGTCTGATACCTCAATGGGTAATTGTGTTGTTTGGTTTCAAACTGAGCTGTATAGATCAGGGAAGTTCAAGGATTGATTCCTGGTCTGTGTTGAGTTAGCTGATCTTTGTTGAGGTGCCAGTCTTCAGTTCATATAGGGGAGAAAGTAACGGGGATTCTGGCATTTGATCACTGACCAGTAACTCGTGCTGGGAGAGTGTGTGCGCATGTGTGTGTGTGTGTGTGTGTGTGTAGGAAAAGGGCAGGATAGCAGTCAGATTGGCTGTGATGGTTTAAGTTGTCAAACAGACTGTACTTGTGCACAATGAGCTGCTTGTGGATGGGGACCACTGCCACCACTGTAATGGAGTGTGAATGACCAACTTCATGGAAGGAGGAGTAAAGAAAGGAAATCAGGAAAAATTAATTTCCACCCTCAGCAAATGCAAGAAGCTCATGGACTGATTTGTCAATGAGACAGAGACTTCCATTCCATTGCCTTTGCTGCTTCCCCCATTCCTTTTACTACCAAGCAAACATCCCCAAGACTGCCCCCTGCCCTAGCCACCTCTTTCTTTAGTTTCTCTCTGATCTTCCCTCATGCCCTCCCTGAGTTCAGCTTCTCCATGTGACTCACCTCCTGCTCTCTTCACCCCATTTTGACTAAACCGCTGACCACCTAACTTCACATCCTGGCCCCCGTGTTAGCTGACATTGTAAATGATACCCTCTCCTCCCTTTCAAAACCACTGTCATTACCTTCTCAAAAGATCCACCATCGACCTGCAAATGTCTGCCCCATCTCCAACCTCCCTTTCCTCTCCAAAGTTATTGAATGTTTTTTCACTTCCTAAATCCATGCTCATTTTGACATCGTGTTCAAATCAGGTTTCTGTTCCTGCCCCAGCACCAAAAGAGTTCCAATGAAAACTGAAAGTGACATCTTTTGTGGCTTTTACCATGGTGCATTATTTTTCTTTGTTGTTCTTGATCTATCTGTAACCTTTGACATGGTTGACTACACTATTCTTCGCCAATGCCTCTCTTCAATTGTACAGCTTGGGACTCCCCTAGATTGGCTCCACACTTACCTAACTGATTGTAGTTAGAGAACCTCCAGCAATTTACTTGCTTTCTGCCTCTGCACCATTCCCTCTAGAGTCACCCGTTGTCATTGCCAGACTTGACTATTCCAATGCTTTGACTAACGAACCATCCTCCACTCTATGTAAACTTCAGATCCAAACTCTGCTGCCTATGCCGGAAGTTTAGACCCCCCTGCCCCCCCACTGCCCCCCACCCCCAGGAGTGGGCTGGAGATGGGGAGTGGGCATAAAATCGAGTGGAAGATGGGGGGGGGGGTACCATTCCTTTTGCCTGCCCGCCCCCACTACCATTTTGCCAGCGGCGGGAGAAGTGTCAAATAGCTCGCCTGCCCCGGGCCAACTGAGGCTCTTAAGTGGCCAATTAATATACCAGATGATCACTTCACCAGCTGAGTAGACTACCCGGTAATACCAGATGGCCTCCTTGTGGGCACAGGGGGTGGGATCTTCCTGATTGGGCATTCTGTGCCCCACTAAGGGCACCTCCCCAGAGATACAAGCCAACTCTGCTGGAACACCTCCCCCCACCTTCTTAATCGACCCCCCCCCCCCCACCTCACCGGGGTCCAGACGATTGTCCCCAGCAAGGCCCAACCCCCACTCACCTGTTCTGAGGGTGGTGTCCATGATGCTGCTGTGGGCTAGGTGCAGGCCCAGCAGTGGCCACCGCTCCCGGTGGTGCTGTTGAGACTGAATAGCTGCCAGCCCACTGATTGGCTGGCAGCTCTTAGAGGTGGAACTTCCTGCCTTGAGTGGCGGAGGTCCTGGCCAAGGCCAATTAAGGGCTTGAGCCATGCAAAATCGTTGTGTGGCTTCCAGGCCCAGTGGAGGCAGGTTCCCCCCTCTGACTTTTCAGCCAGTGGGCGGAACCTTTGCCACAACATAAAATTCTGGCCTATATCTTATCCCATACCAAGTCCACACCAAGTCCTGCTCACCCATCATCCCTGCCCTTGCTGACCTACGTTGGCTTCTGGCCTTCCAACACCTCAATTTTTAAATTCTCGCCCTTATGCTTGTCTCACACTCCTCCAGCCAAGAATTTCACTACCCCCCTCCCCCCCCAAAAAAAACTACTCTCCATTCCTCTGACTCTGGCCTCTTGTGTATTCTCCCTGCCTTTGCCCTACCATTGGCAGCCACTTAAGGCTCACACTCAGAAATTCACTCCCAGAATCTTGCCACCTCTCCCCATTCCTCTCCTTCCTTAAAGTCCTCCTTAAAAACTCCATCTATTTGACCAAGCTTTCGGTCACCTCTCCTAATACCTCTGTCTTTAGCCAGTCATATATTTTCTGATTATGCCTCTGTTAAACACCTTGGAATGTTTTTCTATGTTAAATGTGCTATATAAATACAAATTATCATTGTTGAAAAGTACTACAAAGGTTTCAGATGTGTTGGGAGAATTTCTGTGTCCCCTGGGTTACACATCCCTGACATGTGGTCGTATCCCCTGGATTACACGTCTCTGGCCTGTGGCTGTTTAACTCCCCTTTTTAGTTCCTAAGCACATGAATTACAAGATGAAATGCCAACCCCAGAATTTGGTTTCAAATCTGTTCTCAATGCTCTTTATTGAGTAAAACACAATAGACAAAATTTATTGCAGTGTTGGGATATATTCACTATCACCTGCCCGGTCAGTCTTCCATTGGTGAAGTGGGTTCCCTGGAGTTGGTAACCAGTGTTACGACCAGGTAAGAAAGGTGTCTAGGGGTTCCTTTCAGCCTTCTCCTGGTCTTACCGTAACAGGGTTTAAATTTTAAAACACCATGTTTTTAGTTCCCCCTTGGTGAATCCTTGTTCACCTCTTTCCAATTATAAGGCAAAGAAACCACACCAACAGGTTTTCTTAGGTTTAAAGAAGAAAAGTTGAAATTTATTAAACTTAAACTCTAATTCGGTTAACGCCTACGGATACATGCGCGCCCACACTAGCATGCATACGAGATACACATATGCAGATAGAGACAGACAGAGCAGAAGAAATAAAGTGGAAATGTTTGAGGCAATATCTGAAGAGGGCTTTTGTTGCAGATCTTTGAGCTCGCTGTAGAGCACTTGATTGTAGGTAGATCTTGCTTTTTGTTGGGGCCCAGTATTCTTCTTAAACCTTGTTCGCTGTAGGATACTTTTCTATCTTGGGGTTCATGTGTCTTCAGTGAATTTGGAGTTCTGTGTGAAAGAGATGGGAGCAGACTGGAGAGCAAACAGACACTCTGAGTTCAAACTGTTTGTGCAATTCAGAAAAAACCCAGGTTGCCAAGCAGGTTAGTCATGTGACTAGCTGGTTTGACCATGTCTTGGCTCTGTGGATTGTATCATCTTAGCAGAGCCTGGAATGCACTTCCCTGCCTTCAATGTCTGGTGCTCAAACTCCATTGTGGGTTAAATGGATAAGGGGAGTAACCTGTCTTGTTCCTATTGGTATGTAAATGTCTTCCAGCCAAGTTTCTGACAGCCTTTGTAATAGGCCTTCTCTTCTTCCCAGCAACAATTTGAAATTTAATGTCCATGTGTCAAAACTAATATGCCTCATTCTCGGCAGGTGGGGGCCCAGCATGACACCAGCCAAACACCTCTTCCTGTGTCTGTCTGCAGATTAGCTATCTTCTTTCTTCTTTTCTCTCTCTTTTCTTTTCCCTTTCTTCGATGGCTTTAAAGCTGACAGGTTTTATACCCTTCTTTGCTGCAGGATTCTTTTCAGTTAGGCAGGATTTCGAGTGGCCACAGTGATCTAAGCAGTTGGTGAGTGACCATTGTGGCTGTAATTCACAATTCAATACTTAAGCAACTTATACCCTGGCCTTTATATTTAGGTAGAATTGATTATTTATTATAATAGGGCACAGTAATGGCTGAAACAGTACAAATATCGGTGTTTGATAATACTAAATGGTTTAGCAATGTCCTTTTGTTTCAGCTCTCAACATAATGCTAAATGGTTGAACAATGTCCTTTTGTTTCTGTGTCAAAGTTCCTTCTGCAGTTTGCTGAGGCCAGCTAAATTGACCCCAGGTTTAAATAGCTCATAAATGTAGGTATAAGTCTGTTGAAAATACAATGGCCACCTACAGATGGTTCCTTTCTTGTTTGAAAATAGTTGATGTTTTCTGTCTCTGTTGTACTTATAGTATTTTACTACATGTTTCTGTTTCTTCGAGAATCATTGAATGCCACAGCATGGAAGCTTTTGCCCATGACTTGGCCCATCAAGTCTGTGCTGGTATTCATGAGCCACCTAGTTCAATCCAACTCTTTCCATATCCTGCAACATTTTTCTTTTCAAGCCACTATCTAATTTCCTTATAAAATAATCTATCCACTCTGCTTTTAATCTGAATATAATGATCCCTTGGTTAGCACCGTAGCCTCACAGCTCCAGCGACCCGGGTTCAATTCTGGGTACTGCCTGTGTGGAGTTTGCAAGTTCTCCCTGTGTCTGCGTGGGTTTTCTCCGGGTGCTCCGGTTTCCTCCCACAAGCCAAAAGACTTGCAGGTTGGTAAGTAAATTGGCCATTATAAATTGCCACTAGTATAGGTAGGTGGTAGTGAAATATAGGGACAGGTGGGGATGTGGTAGGAATATGGGATTAGTGTAGCATTAGTATAAATGGGTGGTTGATGGTCGGCACAGACTTGGTGGGCCGAAGGGCCTGTTTCAGTGCTGTATCTCTAAACTAAACTATCCTGAGTGGCTGTGTTCTCGCACCTGCACTGTTTGGGATTTTCTTCTCCCTGCTGCTCTCACATGCGTTCGAGTCGTCAGAAGAAAGAATTTTCCTCCACACAAGATCAGATGGCAGGTTGTTCAACCTTGCCCGTCTTAGACCGAAGACCAAAGTACAGAAAGTCCTCATCAGGGAACTCCTCTTTACTGAGGATGCTGCATTAACATCTCACACTGAAGAGTGTCTGCAGAATCTCATCGACAGGTTTGCAGCTGCCTGCAACGACTTTGGCCTAACCATCAGCCTCAAGAAAACAAACATCATGGGACAGGACGTCAGAAATGCTCCATCCATCAATATCGGTGACCACGCTCTGGAAGTGGTTCATGAGTTCACCTACCTAGGCTCAAATATCACCAGTAACCTGTCTCTCGATGCAGAAATCAACAAGCGTGTGGGAAAGGCTTCCACTGCTATGTCCAGACTGGCCAAGAGAGTGTGGGAAAATGGCGCACTGACACGGAACACAAAAGTCCGAGTGTATCAAGCCTGTGTCTTCAGTACCTTGCTCTACGGCAGTGAGGCCTGGACAATGTATGTCAGCCAAGAGCAACGTCTCAATTCATTCCATCTTCGCTGCCTCCGGAGAATCCTTGGCATCAGGTGGCAGGACTGTATTTCCAACACAGAAGTCCTCGAAACGGCCAACATCCCCAGCATGTACACCCTGCTAAGCCAGCGGCGCTTGAGATGGCTTGACCACGTGAGCCGCATGGATGATGGCAGGATCCCCAAGGACATATTGTACAGTGAGCTCGTCACTGGTATCAGACCCACCGGCCGTCCATGTCTCCGCTTTAAAGGCGTCTGCAAATGCGACATGAAGTTCTGTGACATTGATCACAAGTCGTGGGAGTCAGTTGCCAGCGATCGCCAGGGCTGGTGGGCAGCCATAAAGGCGGGGCTAAAGTGTGGCGAGTCGAAGAGACATAGCAGTTGGCAGGAAAAAAGACAGAGGCGCAAGGGGAGAGCCAACTGTGTAACAGCCCCGACAACCAATTTTATCTATAGCACCTGTGGAAGAGTCTGTCACTCTAGAATTGGCCTTTATAGTTACTCCAGGCGCTGCTTCACAAACCACTGACCACCTCCAGGCGCTTACCCATTGTCTCTCGAGACAAGGAGGCCAAAGAAGAAGAATGATCTGATGTTGTGGTATTTACTGTCTTTCGGACTAGACATGAAAACATGGCAGGCTTGGTCTCTGGTGTAAGATACTGTGGTTAAGGGGTAATTGTTGGTCTTATTGCACACTATCCCACTCACAGCATGAATAAAGAGAGCTAGTCTTGATTAAGGGAAGACTTGATATGCTAAAGAAAACTGCCTTTTTGTCGTAAGCACAAGCTTGAAGAATTGGAGGAAATTCAAATGGTAACTGGTGATAGTAGTGCAATGAATACGTATAGCATTTATTTGATATTTTGACTACTCTTTAAAGAGTGATCGCTAACTCATTTAAAATAAACAAGCTGTTTTTTTTGTGAGGCCTGATTCTGGCATATGCCAGGATTCCCTCAGTTTATTGGGGCTCCTTGCATCCACTGTCTTCACTTGTGCCATGGTGAGAATGGCAAGCTATCCATCAGAACTCCTGCCAATCCTGCCTTTGTTTCCTCTAAACTAATGAGTGCCTGCTTGAAGTTGTCACTGTGCCTTAGATACTGCCTGCCATAGCAAGATTCTTACCCCCCCACTCCTGGCAGGCGGCTTATTTGTGCCTACAGGTGTGGGTGCCCGCCTTGTCCTTCTTGTCTGTCTGGTGATGTGCTGCAGTGCATCTTGTAGATGGCACACATTGCTGCTCCTGTGCGTCGGTGGTGGAGGCTGTGAATGTTTGTGGATGAGGTAGGATACAAACAGTGTGAAGGGCATAGAGGGCAAAAAATTCTTGAACTGCATTCAAGAGAACTTTTTTAGCCAGCACTTTTTAGCAAGCCCAATGAGAGGGGGTGCAATTCTAGATTTAGTCTTGGGAAATGAAGCTGGGCAAGTGGATGAAGTAGCAGTGGGGTGACTCATTTTGGAGCTAGTGACCATAATACAATTAGATTTAGCATTATTATGGCGAAGGACGAAGATAGAACAGGAGTAAAAGTTCTGAATTGAGGAAGGCAAATTTTACGAAGCTGAGAGGTGATCTGGTGAAAGTGGACTGCATACAGCTACTTGAAGGAAAATCAGTGGCAAACCAGTGGGAGGCATTCAAAAGCAAAATTCTACAGGCACAGTGTAGACTTGTCCCCACAAAGAGAAAGGGTTGTACTGCCAAATCTAGAGCCCCCTGGTTATCTAGAAACATATAGGGTAAGATAAAGCAGAAAAGGAAAGCTTATGACAGTCACAAAAAACTTAATACTTCAGAAAGCCTAGAGGAGTACAGAAAGTGCAGGGGTGAAGTAAAAATGGAAATTAGGATAGCAAAGAGAGGACATGAAAAAATATTGGCAAGTAAAATCAATAAAACCTAAAGATGTTTTATCAGTACATTAAGAGCAAGAGGATAACTAAGGAAAGGGTAGGGCCTATCAGAGATGTACAAGGTAACTTATGCGTGGATGCAGAAGATGTGGGCAGGGTTCTTAATGAGTACTTTGTCTCTGTCTTCACAAAGGAGAGGGATGATGCAGACACATTATATTTAAAGAGGAGTATGAGATATTAGATAAGATAAGAGTAATGAGAGAGGAAGTACTAGAGGGTCTGACATCCTTGAAAGTGGATAAATCACCAGGGACAGATGGATTGTATCCCAGGCTGTTAAAGGAAGTCAGGGAAGAAATAGGGATACTCTGAAGATCATCTTCAAATCCTCACTAGATACAGGTGAGGTACTAGAGGATTGGAGGTCTGTGAATGTTATACCATTGTTTAAAAAGGGTGCAAGGGATAGAACAAATAATTATAGGCTGGTCAGTCTGACCTCAGTGGTGGGAAAATTATAAGAATCAATTCTGAGAGCTAGGATAAACTGACACTTAGAAAGGCACAGATTAATCAGGAGAGTCAGCATGGATTTGTTAAGGAAATGTTGTGTCTTACTAACTTAATTGAATTTTTTGAGGAAGTAACAAGGAGGATTGATGAGGGTAGTGCAGTTGTCTACATGGATTTTAGTAAGGCATTTGACAAGCTCCCACATGGCAGACTGGTCAGAAAAGTAAAAGCCCATGCGCTACAGGGGAATGTGGTGAGTTGGATCCAAAATTGGCTCACTGACAGGAAACAAAGGGTAATGGTCAATGGATGTGTAGCCGATGGCTTAACAGCTAAGCATCTGCAGAGCATGAAGGGAAAAATAGCCAGCCCTACACAAGGACAAGGAGTGTGAAACAGCTGCAGTTGTAGTTAAATGAACCCAGCCTGCTGAATAGGCAGTGTGTGATAAGATGTGCTCCGAATGAGACTGTGAGACTGCTGCGGTTGCGAAGGATTGCTAGACAAGGACAGATAAGAACAAGCCCAGTAGATGTATTTTGTTTTGCTTTGCAACTAGCACTAAGCAAACGGATGACTCCAAGTCATGGGTGTACGTGACTAAGAACATTCTCGATGCTGGGAGTAACTGGATAAAAAGGGGAGGCTAGGATCCTCCGAAGCGAAGACCTGCAGGAACAACCATCGCGGAAGAGAACCCATTGGAGGGAGACTGATCACCTCGCCTCGCAACAGGTAGTATTTAAGTCCAAGCTGTGAGTCATGTGATTTATTGTAACAAGTAACAAGTAGTTTAACAAGTGAAGTAACGAGTAGCTTAATAAGTGATTTAAGTACCAATATAAGTATTTATACAAAGTATCTCATCTAGGTATCTTTTGTCTGCCATGTCAGTTGACACCCTAGCTTGAGGGTCAACAGATGTTTTTGCGAATGAAAGGCGGTTTCCAGTGGTGTTCCACAGGGCTCAGTGTTGGGTCCCTTGCTGTTTGTGGTATATATTAATGATTTGGACTTAAATGTGGGAGGCATGATTGGGAAATTTGCAGATGACGCAAAAATCGGCCATGTAGTTGATAGTGAAGATGATAGCTGTAGACTCCAGAAAGATATCAATGGTTTGGTTGAGTGGGCAGAAAAGTGGCAAATGGAATTCAATCCAGAGAAGTGTGAGGTAATGCATTTGGGGAGGGCAAACAAAGCAAAGGAATACGCAATAAATGGGAGGATATTGAGAGGGGTAGAAGAAATGAGAGACCCTGGAGTGCATGTCCACAGGTCCCTGAAGGTGGCAGGACAGATAGATAGAGTGGTGAAGAAGGCATATGGAATGCTTTCCTTTATTGGCCGAGGTATAGAATTCAAAAGCAGGGATGTAATGCTGGAACTGTATAAAATGTTGGTTAGGCCACAGCTGCAGTATTGCGTGCAGTTCTGGTCACCATATTACAGAAAGAACATAATTGCTCTGGAGAGAGTACAGAGGAGATTTACAAGAGTGTTGCCAGGGCTTGAAAATTACAGCTATGAAGAAAGATTGGATCAGCTAGGGTTGTTTTCCTTAGAACAGAGGAGGCTGAGGGGTGAAATAATTGAGGTGTACAAAATTATGAGAGGCCTAGATAGAGTAGACAGGAAGGACCTGTTTCCTCTATTGGAGAGGTCAATTACCAGGGGGCACAAATTTACGGTGATTGATAGACGGATTAAATGGGACATAAGGAAAAACTTTTTCACCCAGAGGGTAGTGGGTGTCTGGAATTCACTGCCCGATTGGTGGTGGAGATAGAAAATCTGAACTCATTTAAAAGGTACCTGGACATGCACCTGAAGTGCTGTAAGCTGCAAGGCGACGGGCCAGGTGCTGGAAGAAGGGATTAGATTGGGTGGCTAGTTTTTTCAGCCGCTGCAGACACGATGGGCTGAATGGCCTCTTTCCGTGCTGTAACTTTTCTATGGCTGCTGCATTTCCTACATTACAACAGCGACTACACTTCAAAAAGTACTTAGTTGGCTGTAAAGCACTTTGAGATGCTGAAAGATTCTATATAAATGCAAATCTTTCTTTTCTTCTTACAATAACATTAGCAAAGGATATTTTTATAATGTTTGCCCCTAGTTAGCATTGAATGCACCTGTCACTAAGCATGGATTGGATGCTATAAACCAAATATGGATCTTTTTATATATATATGGGGGCATGTTTCATTGAAAATTCACCAGCAGTGCCTCTAACTGCCATAACAACTTGATTCCTTTCATCACATCCCCTTCTCCTGTGCAAGATTTTGGAAAAATGTAAGTGTTACATCCGAGTAAATTGTGCCCTCCCTTTAATTTTCTTCTTGCAGTCTAAAATTGGTTGCTAAAATAATGCATAAAATCTTGTCACAAATGTGTTTTTGCAGGATAATATGGAAGCAACTTGCGGGAATGGTTTTCTCTTTTATGGATCTCTTTTTTTATTTTAATGGCAACAAGCAGAAATGCTACTTGTTAGTTTTCTGCTGGATGAGTTCATTCTGTGGGATTTTGTTAAACTGCCTGGAAGAAAGCTGGTCAATTACGCCTTGCTGCAATGATATTCGCTTCATACCTTCAAGTAGGTTAACAGTCACTTACCCAGTTAAAAGCATTAATCCCACTCCAGACTGCAGGAAACTGAAGGAAATTAAGCATAATAGAGAAGTTGCACAGTCTGCTTCACAGTCAGCCACTTCCTGACTATGAAAGGCAGAGTTATAGGATCCAGGCACATTTTCTGTAGTGTTTGTAATTACGTTTGAAAGCAGTCTAGCTGAAGCTACAATTAAGATCTCAAACATTGGGTGCATCCTCTGCTTGTGTAACTTGTATTAAAAATAATCGCTAGGAATTTTCATGGGAGGGTTCTCCAGATGTAACTTTTGTGCAAGATCGCGAGAACTCCAGTAGAGAGTCTATCCCTTTAGTTAAATTAACATAATTTCTTAGTTTTGACATTTTTTGTATTTTGAATAATTTAGTTACACAACCAAGTCTTGGACTTTTCCATTCTTCATGGCATATGGGCAGAGAATTTGAAGTTTGCTGCTTGTTTATTTATTTGTTTTATTTAGAGATACAGTACTGAAACAGGCCCTTCGGCCCACCAAGTCTGTGCCGACCATCAACCACCCATTTATACTAATCCTACATTAATCCCATATTCCTACCACATTCCCACAATTCCTACCACCTACCTATACTAGGGGCAATTTACCTATCAACCTGCAAGTCTTTGGCTGTGGGAGGAAACCGGAGCACCCGGCGAAAACCCAGACAGTCACAGGGAGAACTTGCAAACTCCACACAGGCAGTACCCAGAATTGAACCCGGGTCGCTGGAGCTGTGAGGCTGCAGTGCTAACCACTGCGCCACTGTGCCACCCAAAGTGTCTGTGGGTAAAACACTACCTGGTTGGTTAAACTGCTGGTGATTGTGGATAGTAAGCTGTTTGAAAGCTACCTGGTAGTTGTTGGGATGGATGCTTTGGGTGGAATCTTATGCCTTTTGAAAGATTATTGGCATTGAGACCATTCCCGAGGCCCGACTCCACACTGGCAGTTGGAATGTTCCAGGAGGCGACCAGTTAACAGGTTGCCTCCGCGTCCACAGTTCATTTACAGATGGTGGGCAGGTTCCTGAGGTGGGGGCCCAATCGGAGGGCCCATCGCACTGAATGGATGGCAGCCTCATCGGTAGAGGTGGGTGCTGCTGAGGCAGGTAGGACACTGTGAGTGCACCTCAAAATGGAGATGCTGTCTGAAGCGTGATGAAAAATTCAGTCAGGCAGTTCTGCTTCTACCAGTGTTACGCAGACATCGTAGAAGCACGGGAGACACTGCTGGCTGTTACCCGCGCAGGTCACTTGGCGCCAGGCAATAGGAATGGTGCATGCAAGTGTCCTCCCCAGTGTGTGCCCGAAGAGGTTGAAAGAGCGTAATCGTGACCAGGTGATGTAACCCATGAATACTAAAATTGGTCAATGAATGCAGGGATGCCTTCTTTATTCACTCCTGAAACAACAAATGTTAGGAAGCAAGATGGACCCTGTCCTGGGGCTATTTAAAGGGCCACCTAACAATTCGCAACTCAGGTGCTTTTAACTTTTGTGCTCAGACAAAGTTTGTGGAAGCACTGTGGTGAACTGCTGGAGGGATTTGAAGGTTTCTATTGACCACAGATAGACTGAGAGATTTTCATAGCCTTGCATAACTGTGGGGGCAGTAGTTGCAGTGCCACTTGCACTGCAGCATGAGCAGAACAGGCAGAGGAGGAAGCAGAGAGGGGAACCTCTGAGGTGGGAGGCGAAGGAGAGCACTACTTAGAAGGTCCTACCCTGAGACGGTCTTCTGGGAGCACCAGTCTCATGTTGGGATAAGCCAGGAGTAGTGTCTCAGGAAGCTTTGCTCTTCTAAGGAGGTGGTGATGGACTTGTGTCACCTCCTTCATGAAGTCTTGGAGCTTCAAACCAGGGTAAGGATGGTATTGTGATATTGCTTTAACTGCTTGACTACCAGTTAACATACTATTGAATATGTAAATAGTTTAGTATTCATCATCACAGGAAGTGATGCAAGCCAACATGTGATATAATAGTTGGAGCAGTGTTTGTCAATAGAGAGCATGTGTACTTTAAAGCTCTCCTGTAATTCTGTTATTTTATACTAAAGAACCCTTCATTCAATTCACCATTTGGCTTCAGATTGTTTGATATGTTTGTGTTGAGAACTCAATAACATGGAGGCAGCAGAACACAATATGGTAGCAGCGATGCAGAGGTGCTCACTGTGCCAGTAATGGTGTTCGATGCAGGACACTGATCACAAGTGCGACATCGAGGACAATGGTTTCTCCTGTGGAAAGCCATAAAGCCTGGGACACCACTGCAGATCGCCAAAGGAAATGGCGGTGGCACAACATAGGGTCAGATTCGAAGACCACCCTCACAATTGATATTCTGGGAGAGCATGTGTAAATGAAGGGGATAGTTTATATGCACGGTGGTCAGCAGGAAAGGTAGTAATCAGGTAGAGTCTGGCTCAAAAGAAAAGAAAGAGGGTCGGTTCGAGTCGGGGCTGCAAGACTGCACCGCCATTACGCGTCGTGGATTTCCCGCCAAAAGAACTTCGTGAGCGGAGTCTCCCGAGCAGAGGCTGAAATTCTGCGCTGCAGCCATAGAGCTCAGGGCATGACAGAGGTCCAAGGCTGAGGCACAGCAGACCTGCATTGTTTTTTCTTTCAAGGGAAGCTACTAAAAGAGAATAATTCAAGGGGAAAGCTCTAGCAGAGAATTCTTATAAAGAAGAAGTTTTGACACCATGACCACAAAATACAGTGATGAACTGGAAGGTTCCAGATAACCTCCATGAATTCCAACTCTTCAGGTAGCATATGGAATTATGCTTTTCAGATCTTGCAGTCACAGAGCTCAACAAGCGAGCGATTAAGATAATGGTTGTGATTGGCAATGAAGGTCTCCATTGCATCAACACTTCTGAACTGTCAGAAGCCGACCAGAAAGACCCATCGAAACTCTCGACAACATTAGAAGACCAACTGATGGTCGAGGTCAATTTCAGCATCCATTGACTGGAACTGATGGCTTTTAGACAACAGCCCAAAGAAGCTATTGACCAGTTTATCAGCAGATGCCAGGAAAAAGGGAAAGACTGATTTTTTAGATGCAGAATGGTCTGAAAGGTTTAAGGAGCTGGTAATTGCAGAATCCCCAATAGAGGCGTTCCAAAAAGATCTGCTGGATAAGAGAAAATGATACAACACCAAAAATCACCTCAAGGATGGCAGGAAGTACGATGCCAAAGCTGCAAGCAGGCAGTAAGTAAAAGTGCTTGGATCAGCAACAACCATAGGTGAGGCAGCCAAGACACCTCGACAGGGCAAGGTGTGCAGTATGTGTAGTCCAATGCATCAGCCAAGAAACTGTCCTGCATTCAGGGATACCTGCAACTCGTGTGGTGTAAAGGGACACTGGAAAGACTGTGTAGAAAATCTGGAAGTGAAAAAGCAGTTAGAAGCCAATGCGCAATTAGAAACAGACACCGGCTAGTGGCAAGAACAGAAAAGAGTTCAGCAAATACCAGTTCAAGCACAGGCATGTCCATGAGGTAGGCAAAGACCTCGACACCACTTGGATGCAATCACACAACTGGAAGCCTTCACTATAATCAAAATCATCTGTCCGAACAAGAGTGGCAAGCACAAGCTACGACTGAAGCTAGATACTGGGGCAAGTGCCAACATCTTACCACTGCGGATACTTAAGGATATGTAACGAGCGAGCTGGGCGTCTATGTTACAGCTAACAAGAGCTAGACTCACTGCATATAATAGCTCACCAATATCCTGCATGGGAGCATTGCTGTTGGAGTGCAGATATGGAAATTCTGCATGGTCACTACGTCTTCTATGTTGTTGACACCAATGGTCCAGTGGTAGCAGGACTACCAGCATGCAGTGAACTCTGGATCACGACAATTCATGAGATCAGTAGAGCACCAATGCTAGTTAATCAAGGCAAATGTGACCCTATTGAGTCTATTCAAGATCTGCAACAGAAATACCCGGATAGATTTGACACTATCAGCAATTTTATGTTTTTCATCTGAAAGAGGATGCAGTTCCCTCCATACATCCACCATAGAAGTGCAGTATTCACGTAAAGGATAAGCTAAAAGCTGAGTTTGACATGATGGAATGACAAGGGATTAGTCGCCATGTTCAGCAACACACTGATTGGTGTAGCTCTACAACCACCGTAATAAAGAAAGACAGTACCATTAGAGCATGTCTGGATCCCAGAAGATTACATTGAGCACCAAAAAGATGTCCGCACAAGATTCCTACTTTAGAAGAGCTCAACCCAATCCAGAGAAGAGAGAACCCCACCTCGGCCTTTTCGTGCTCCCCCTCCACAACCCCACCCAGCACGATCCTCTGTTGTTCTGGAGGCCAAGTTTCCAGCACTGGGATGTCCGTCCCTTTAAAGACAGGGATCCCGCCTCCATGAGCTGCCGGCCAATCACAGGATCGACAGCTCAGCAGTATCAGCAGTGCCATTGGGAGTGGTGGCCACTGCTGGTACTGGAGGGGCCGTGGACCCTTACCCAGCGCTGGAACTCTGGACCTCAGGTAAGTGAGGTGGGGTCGTTGGGGCCAGTCCAGAAGGTCCTGGTGAGGGGGATGGGCAGGGTGGTGGGCATAAAGTCCAGGGGAAGGGGGGGTCAAGGAGTTGGAGGTCTTGCTGGTGAGTTTTCTCCGTGGACCACAGATTGCCCACAGAGAGGGTGCCCCCCCCAGCAAGCCCACAGGGAGTGCACATCATTTTATAAGGTTTCCTCCCCGTGTGGCAGAGATACCCCAGCCGCTGGTAAGATCCCAGCGATGGCAAGAAGAGACCCATAAGTGGCCGTTAATAAGACACTTAATGGTGTCAATTGGCCTCTGGGTGGGAAGGATATTATTGGCATATTCCACCCCCGGCAAAATTGCTTGGCGACGGGGCAGTGACGGGCCCTCCGCCCCCTGTCGCGATTCTATGGGCCCTCCCGCATCAGGGGTACTCATAAAGTCCAGCCCATGGTTTCCTCTACTCTCCTACAAACACCCTCTGCTGGTATGTGTAGGTATGGTAGCTTCAAGTGGACAATATGCACAATGCCATTTTCAAAACACTACACGCTACAATTGAAATCATAGGTCCAAACAAGAGTTGGCAAGCATAAGCTACGACTGAAGATAGACACTGGAGCAACATTTTACTAGTGTGGATACACAAGAATATGTACCTAGAGAGGTGGGAGTCTATGTTACAGCTAACAAGAGCTAGACTCACTGCATATAATGGTTCACCAATATGCTGCATGGGAGCATTGATGTTGGAGTGCAGATATGGAAATTCTGCATGGTCACGACAAGTCTTCTATGTTGTTGACACCAATGGTTTGGAGGTAGCAGGACTACCAGCATGCAGGAAACCCCAGATCATAACAATTCACGAGATCAGTGATGCGCCAATTCTACACAATCAAGGCAAATGTGAACCTATTGAATGCATTCAAGATTTGCAACAGAAGTACCCGGACAGATTTGATACTTGGACAGATTTATTGGAGATGCTGTTCTTCATTTGAAAGGTGATGCAGTTCCCTCCATAGATCCACCATGGAAGTGCAGTGTCCACGTAAAGGACAAGCTAAAAGCTAAGCTTGACATGATGGAATGACAGGGGATTATTCGCTGTGTTCAGCAACGCACTGATTTTTTTTGTTTTCATTCATGGGATGTGGGCATTGCTGGCTAGGCCAGCATTTATTGCCCATCCCTAATTGCCCTTGAGAAGGTGGTGTTGAGCTGCCTCTTGAACCACTGCAGTCCATGTGGAATAGGTACACCTACAGTGCTGTTAGCAAGGGAGTTCCAGGGAGTTGATGTAGCTCTATAACCACATTAATTAAGAAAGACAGTACCATCAGAATATGTCTAGATCCTAGAAGGTTAAACCGAGCACTCAAACAATGTCCTCATAAAATTCCTACTTTAGAAGAATTAAATCCAAGATTTGTGAGAACCAAGTTTTCTCGAAGTTGGGCGCAAAACATGGTTATTGGTCAGTTTGTTACAGGAAGGTAGACCAATTGCATTCGGTTCTAAAAGTTTGTCATCCCCTCAGGCAAACTCTTCGGACATGGAACGGGAAACATTAGCATAAGTGTTCAGTATCACAAGATTTCATACGTACTTATTTGGCAAACGTTTTGATGTTGAGATAGATCACAAGCCGTTGGCAATGATTTGGCCAAAACCATTCACCAGCGCGCCACCTTGACTCCAAAGGCTATTGATTAATGTACAGGGGTACGATTGTGAGTTTCGATGTCAACCTGGAAACTTCATGGTTACGTCTGACACACTGAGCAGGTTACTCAACCCTAAGAAGCGAGAAAATATACTGTTAGATGTCCAAGTGGAAGAAGTGGATGTAGAGCTAGATTTTGTGTACAACATTGACCTAATATGATTTCGACAGAACAAACGTGAAGAGCTCCAAGAAGAGACTTCCAGAGATCCTGTCCTAAAGGCACTGTGGCAGCTCATCATCAGTGAATGGTCGGACACAGTGCA
Organism: Heterodontus francisci; assembly: GCF_036365525.1. Taxonomy (NCBI): domain Eukaryota; kingdom Metazoa; phylum Chordata; class Chondrichthyes; order Heterodontiformes; family Heterodontidae; genus Heterodontus; species Heterodontus francisci. The sequence continues at coordinate 130,461,704 of NC_090375.1, read as the reverse complement.
AGAGGTTTCCACAGATCTCAGAACCTTTTGGCCATTTAGTGATGAGTTAGGAATATCCAGTAGTGTTATTTTTAAAGGAAGACAAGTGTCAATTCCAGAAACACTTTGTCAAGATATCCTTATGCAATTACATCAAGGTCACATGAGCATTGAAAAGCTGTGAGACAGTTTATTGGTCAGGAATCAGCAGTGACACAGAGCAAGCAGTTATCCAACAGCATCATACCTAACACTCCTGTAGCATCAAGAACACGTTCACATTTAAGTTCGAAGAATGGAATTCAGAAAAATGATTGGAAGGCTAGTTTTTTCACCGGCGCAGACACAATGGGCTGAATGGCCTCCTTCTGTGCCATAATTTTTCTATGGTTCTATGGGTTCTATGTACCAAACATGTTGGCGTGTATGTTCATCAGCATTCTCCTGTAGTCTACCCCATCGAAGTCCTCGTTTGAGTATCCTGCAGCAGAACTGCTGTGTCAGCTTGACCTCCAGGGAGCACGCACACAAGCTGACCTATCCCCCTGACCTGGCTGCAGCCCACTTGTGCCTGGTGACTCACCATATGCAGATCTCAATACTAGCCTCTAACATTGGTGCTGGTGACTGCAAGCGTTAGGTCGAGTGATGGTATTTCCTAAAAGCTACCTATCTCCTCTCGCTGATCCTCTTGCTTCTGCAGGGGCTGAGCAGCCAGTTATCTTGGCTATCTGAAAATACAAAATGATAAGGGGAGGGTAGGAGTGAGGGAAGGAGGGTGAAGAGGAAATCAGGAGGTCCACGGTCACTCAAGCTGCAGTTTCCATTTCATGGCACCTTTCAGGACGAGGATGAGGAGTTCGTGGAGATGGTATATAAGGCAGCAACTTAGCGTCATCCAGGATAATCTCAGCTGCCCATGATCCACGGGAAGGGGAGTGTGAGTGAGAGCGGGACCATCGTGCAGTTTAAAAGAGTCGTGGTAGAGAGAGAGAAAGTGGGATCAGCGAGCAGTTTAAAAGAGTGGTGGCGGCAGGAAGCAGAGAGAGAGAGAGAGTGATAGCGGGATGAGTGAGCAGTTTAAAAGAGCAGTGGTAGAGAGAAAGAAAGATAGTGGGAGCAGCAAGCAGTTTAAAAGTGCGGTGGTGGGATGGAGTGAGAGAGAGCAGGGCCAGTGAACAGTTTAAAAGACAGGTGGCAGAGAGAGAGAGAGAGAGAGAGAGCAGGACCAATGAACAGTTTAAAAGAGTGGTGGCAGAGAGAGAGAGAGAGCAGGTCCAACGATCCGTTTAAAAGAGTGGTGGCAGAGAGAGAGAGAGAGCAGGACCAATGATCAGTTTAAAAGAGCGGTGGCAGAGAGAGAGAGAGAGAGAGAGCAGGACCAACGATCAGTTTAAAAGAGTGGTGGCAGAGAGAGAGAGAGAGAGAGAGAGAGCAGGACCAATGATCAGTTTAAAAGAGTGGTGGCAGAGAGAGAGAGAGAGAGAGAGCAGGAACAATGATCAGTTTAAAAGAGTGGTGGCAGAGAGAGAGAGGGAACAGGACCCATGATCAGTTTAAAAGAGTGGTGGCCGAGAGAGAGAGAGAGAGAGAGAGCAGGACCAATGATCAGTTTAAAAGAGTAGTGGCAGAGAGAGAGAGGGAACAGGACCAATGATCAGTTTAAAAGAGTGGTGGCAGAGAGAGAGAGAGAGAGAGAGAGCAGGACCAATGATCAGTTTAAAAGAGTGGTGGCAGAGAGAGAGAGGGAACAGGACCCATGATCAGTTTAAAAGAGTGGTGGCCGAGAGAGAGAGAGAGAGAGCAGGACCAATGATCAGTTTAAAAGAGTGGTGGCAGAGAGAGAGAGGGAGAGAGAGAGAACAGGACCAACGATCAGTTTAAAAGAGTGGTGGCAGAGAGTGAGAGAGAGCAGGACCAACGATCAGTTTAAAAGAGTGGTGGCAGAGAGAGAGAGAGAGAGAGCAGGACCAATGATCAGTTTCAAAGAGTGGTGGCAGAGAGAGAGAGAGAGAGAGAGAACAGGACCAACGATCAGTTTAAAAGAGTGGTGGCAGAGAGAGAGAGAGAGAGAGCAGGACCAATGATCAGTTTAAAAGAGTGGTGGCAGAGAGAGAGAGAGAGAGAGAGAACAGGACCAACGATCAGTTTAAAAGAGTGGTGGCAGAGAGAGAGAGAGAGAGAGAGAACAGGACCAACGATCAGTTTAAAAGAGTGGTGGCAGAGAGTGAGAGAGAGCAGGACCAATGATCAGTTTATAAGAGTGGTGGCAGAGAGAGAGAGAGAGAGAACAGGACCAACGATCAGTTTAAAAGAGTGGTGGCAGAGAGAGAGAAAGAACAGGACCAATGATCAGTTTAAAAGAGTGGTGGCAGAGAGAGAGAGAGAGAGAGTAGGACCAATGATCAGTTTAAAAGAGTGGTGGCAGAGAGAGAGAGGGAACAGGACCAATGATCAGTTTAAAAGAGTGGTGGCCGAGAGAGAGAGAGAGAGAGAGAGCAGGACCAATGATCAGTTTAAAAGAGTGGTGGCAGAGAGAGAGAGGGAACAGGACCAATGATCAGTTTAAAAGAGTGGTGGCAGAGAGAGAGAGAGAGAGAGAGTAGGACCAATGATCAGTTTAAAAGAGTGGTGGCAGAGAGAGAGAGAGAGAGAGAGCAGGACCAATGATCAGTTTAAAAGAGTGGTGGCAGAGAGAGAGAGAGAGAGAGAGAGTAGGACCAATGATCAGTTTAAAAGAGTGGTGGCAGAGAGAGAGAGAGAGAGAGAGAGAGAGAGAGAGAGAGTAGGACCAATGATCAGTTTAAAAGAGTGGTGGCAGAGAGAGAGAGAGAGAGAGAGAGAGAGTAGGACCAATGATCAGTTTAAAAGAGTGGTGGCAGAGAGAGAGAGAGAGAGAGAGAGAGAGTAGGACCAATGATCAGTTTAAAAGAGTGGTGGCAGAGAGAGAGAGGGAACAGGAACAATGATCTGTTTAAAAGAGTGGTGGCCGAGAGAGAGAGAGAGAGAGCAGGACCAATGATCAGTTTAAAAGAGTGGTGGCAGAGAGAGAGAGGGAACAGGAACAATGATCTGTTTAAAAGAGTGGTGGCCGAGAGAGAGAGAGAGAGAGCAGGACCAATGATCAGTTTAAAAGAGTGGCGGCCGAGAGAGAGAGAGAGAGAGCAGGACCAATGATCAGTTTAAAAGAGTGGTGGCAGAGAGAGAGAGGGAACAGGACCAATGATCTGTTTAAAAGAGTGGTGGCCGAGAGAGAGAGAGAGAGAGCAGGACCAATGATCAGTTTAAAAGAGTGCTGGCAGAGAGAGAGAGAGAGAGAGAGCAGGACCAATGATCAGTTTAAAAGAGTGGTGGCAGAGAAAGAGAGGGAACAGGACCCATGATCAGTTTAAAAGAGTGGTGGCCGAGAGAGAGAGAGAGAGAGCAGGACCAATGATCAGTTTAAAAGAGTGGTGGCAGAGAGAGAGAGGGAGAGAGAGAGAACAGGACCAACGATCAGTTTAAAAGAGTGGTGGCAGAGAGAGAGAGAGAGAGCAGGACCAATGATCAGTTGAAAAGAGCGGTGGCAGAGAGTGAGAGAGAGCAGGACCAATGATCAGTTTCAAAGAGTGGTGGCAGAGAGAGAGAGAGAGAGAGAGAACAGGACCAACGATCAGTTTAAAAGAGTGGTGGCAGAGAGAGAGAGAGAGAGAGCAGGACCAATGATCAGTTTAAAAGAGTGGTGGCAGAGAAAGAGAGGGAACAGGACCCATGATCAGTTTAAAAGAGTGGTGGCAGAGAGAGAGAGAGAGAGAGAGAGTAGGACCAATGATCAGTTTAAAAGAGTGGTGGCAGAGAAAGAGAGGGAACAGGACCCATGATCAGTTTAAAAGAGTGGTGGCCGAGAGAGAGAGAGAGAGAGCAGGACCAATGATCAGTTTAAAAGAGTGGTGGCAGAGAGAGAGAGGGAGAGAGAGAGAACAGGACCAACGATCAGTTTAAAAGAGTGGTGGCAGAGAGAGAGAGAGAGAGCAGGACCAATGATCAGTTGAAAAGAGCGGTGGCAGAGAGAGAGAGAGAGCAGGACCAATGATCAGTTTCAAAGAGTGGTGGCAGAGAGAGAGAGAGAGAGAGAGAACAGGACCAACGATCAGTTTAAAAGAGTGGTGGCAGAGAGAGAGAGAGAGAGAGCAGGACCAATGATCAGTTTAAAAGAGTGGTGGCAGAGAGAGAGAGAGAGAGAGAGAACAGGACCAACGATCAGTTTAAAAGAGTGGTGGCAGAGAGTGAGAGAGAGCAGGACCAATGATCAGTTTAAAAGAGTGGTGGCAGAGAGAGAGAGGGAACAGGACCAATGATCAGTTTAAAAGAGTGGTGGCCGAGAGAGAGAGAGAGAGAGCAGGAACAATGATCAGTTTAAAAGAGTGGTGGCAGAGAGAGAGAGAGAGAGAGCAGGACCAATGATCAGTTTAAAAGAGTGGTGGCAGAGAGAGAGAGGGAACAGGACCAATGATCAGTTTAAAAGAGTGGTGGCCGAGAGAGAGAGAGAGAGAGCAGGACCAATGATCAGTTTAAAAGAGTGGTGGCAGAGAGAGAGAGAGAGAGAACAGGACCAATGATCAGTTTAAAAGAGTGGTGGCAGAGAGAGAGAGGGAACAGGACCAATGATCAGTTTAAAAGAGTGGTGGCCGAGAGAGAAAGAGAGAGAGAGCAGGACCAATGATCAGTTTAAAAGAGTGGTGGCCGAGAGAGAGAGAGAGAGAGCAGGACCAATGATCAGTTTAAAAGAGTGGTGGACGAGAGAGAGAGAGAGAGAGCAGGACCAATGATCAGTTTAAAAGAGTGGTGGCAGAGAGAGAGAGGGAACAGGAGCAATGATCAGTTTAAAAGAGTGGTGGCAGAGAGAGAGGGAACAGGACCAATGATCAGTTTAAAAGAGTGGTGGCAGAGAGAGAGAGAGAGAGAACAGGACCAATGATCAGTTTAAAAGAGTGGTGGACGAGAGAGAGAGAGAGAGAGCAGGACCAATGATCAGTTTAAAAGAGTGGTGGACGAGAGAGAGAGAGAGAGAGCAGGACCAATGATCAGTTTAAAAGAGTGGTGGCAGAGAGAGAGAGGGAACAGGAGCAATGATCAGTTTAAAAGAGTGGTGGCAGAGAGAGAGGGAACAGGACCAATGATCAGTTTAAAAGAGTGGTGGCAGAGAGAGAGAGAGAGAGAACAGGACCAATGATCAGTTTAAAAGAGTGGTGGACGAGAGAGAGAGAGAGAGAGCAGGACCAATGATCAGTTTAAAAGAGTGGTGGACGAGAGAGAGAGAGAGAGAGCAGGACCAATGATCAGTTTAAAAGAGTGGTGGCAGAGAGAGAGGGAACAGGACCAATGATCAGTTTAAAAGAGTGGTGGACGAGAGAGAGAGAGAGAGAGCAGGACCAATGATCAGTTTAAAAGAGTGGTGGCAGAGAGAGAGAGGGAACAGGAGCAATGATCAGTTTAAAAGAGTGGTGGCAGAGAGAGAGGGAACAGGACCAATGATCAGTTTAAAAGAGTGGTGGCAGAGAGAGAGAGAGAGAGAACAGGACCAATGATCAGTTTAAAAGAGTGGTGGCAGAGAGAGAGAGAGCAGGACCAATGATCAGTTTAAAAGAGTGGTGGCCGAGAGAGAGAGAGAGAGAGCAGGACCAATGATCAGTTTAAAAGAGTGGTGGCAGAGAGAGAGAGAGAGAGAGTAGGACCAATGATCAGTTTAAAAGAGTGGTGGCAGAGAGAGAGAGGGAACAGGACCAATGATCAGTTTAAAAGAGTGGTGGCAGAGAGAGAGAGAGAGAGAACAGGACCAATGATCAGTTTAAAAGAGTGGTGGCAGAGAGAGAGAGAGCAGGACCAATGATCAGTTTAAAAGAGTGGTGGCCGAGAGAGAGAGAGAGAGAGCAGGACCAATGATCAGTTTAAAAGAGTGGTGGCAGAGAGAGAGAGAGAGAGAGTAGGACCAATGATCAGTTTAAAAGAGTGGTGGCAGAGAGAGAGAGGGAACAGGACCAATGATCAGTTTAAAAGAGTGGTGGCAGAGAGAGAGAGAGAGAGAACAGGACCAATGATCAGTTTAAAAGAGTGGTGGCAGAGAGAGAGAGGGAACAGGACCAATGATCAGTTTAAAAGAGTGGTGGCAGAGAGAGAGAGAGAGAGAACAGGACCAATGATCAGTTTAAAAGAGTGGTGGCAGAGAGAGAGAGGGAACAGGACCAATGATCAGTTTAAAAGAGTGGTGGCAGAGAGAGAGAGAGCAGGACCAATGATCAGTTTAAAAGAGTGGTGGCAGAGAGAGAGAGAGAGAGAGAGAGTAGGACCAATGATCAGTTTAAAAGAGTGGTGGCAGAGAGAGAGAGAGAGAGAGAGAGAGAGTAGGACCAATGATCAGTTTAAAAGAGTGGTGGCAGAGAGAGAGAGGGAACAGGAACAATGATCTGTTTAAAAGAGTGGTGGCCGAGAGAGAGAGAGAGAGAGCAGGACCAATGATCAGTTTAAAAGAGTGGTGGCCGAGAGAGAGAGAGAGAGAGCAGGACCAATGATCAGTTTAAAAGAGTGGCGGCCGAGAGAGAGAGAGAGAGAGCAGGACCAATGATCAGTTTAAAAGAGTGCTGGCAGAGAGAGAGAGGGAACAGGACCAATGATCAGTTTAAAAGAGTGGTGGCCGAGAGAGAGAGAGAGAGAGAGAGCAGGACCAATGATCAGTTTAAAAGAGTGCTGGCAGAGAGAGAGAGAGAGAGAGAGAGCAGGACCAATGATCAGTTTAAAAGAGTGGTGGCAGAGAGAGAGAGAGAGAGAGAGTAGGACCAATGATCAGTTTAAAAGAGTGGTGGCAGAGAGAGAGAGAGAGAGAGAGCAGGACCAATGATCAGTTTAAAAGAGTGGTGGCAGAGAAAGAGAGGGAACAGGACCAATGATCAGTTTAAAAGAGTGGTGGCAGAGAGAGAGAGGGAGAGAGAGCAGGACCAATGATCAGTTTAAAAGAGTGGTGGCCGAGAGAGAGAGAGAGAGCAGGACCAATGATCAGTTTAAAAGAGTGGTGGCAGAGAGAGAGAGGGAGAGAGAGAGAACAGGACCAACGATCAGTTTAAAAGAGTGGTGGCAGAGAGAGAGAGAGAGAGAGAGCAGGACCAATGATCAGTTTAAAAGAGTGGTGGCCGAGAGAGAGAGAGAGAGCAGGACCAATGATCAGTTTAAAAGAGTGGTGGCAGAGAGAGAGAGGGAGAGAGAGAGAACAGGACCAACGATCAGTTTAAAAGAGTGGTGGCAGAGAGAGAGAGAGAGAGCAGGACCAATGATCAGTTTAAAAGAGTGGTGGCAGAGAGAGAGAGAGAGAGAGAGAGAACAGGACCAACGATCAGTTTAAAAGAGTGGTGGCAGAGAGTGAGAGAGAGCAGGACCAATGATCAGTTTCAAAGAGTGGTGGCAGAGAGAGAGAGAGAACAGGACCAACGATCAGTTTAAAAGAGTGGTGGCAGAGAGAGAGAGAGAGAGAGCAGGACCAATGATCAGTTTCAAAGAGTGGTGGCAGAGAGAGAGAGAGAGAACAGGACCAACGATCAGTTTAAAAGAGTGGTGGCAGAGAGAGAGAGAGAGAGAGCAGGACCAATGATCAGTTTAAAAGAGTGGTGGCAGAGAGAGAGAGAGAGAGAGAGAACAGGACCAACGATCAGTTTAAAAGAGTGGAGGCAGAGAGTGAGAGAGAGCAGGACCAATGATCAGTTTAAAAGAGTGGTGGCCGAGAGAGAGAGAGAGAGAACAGGACCAACGATCAGTTTAAAAGAGTGGTGGCAGAGAGTGAGAGAGAGCAGGACCAATGATCAGTTTAAAAGAGTGGTGGCCGAGAGAGAGAGAGAGAGCAGGAACAATGATCAGTTTAAAAGAGTGGTGGCAGAGAGAGAGAGGGAACAGGACCAATGATCAGTTTAAAAGAGTGGTGGCAGAGAGAGAGAGGGAACAGGACCAATGATCAGTTTAAAAGTGTGGTGGCCGAGAGAGAGAGAGAGAGAGCAGGACCAATGATCAGTTTAAAAGAGTGGTGGCAGAGAGAGAGAGGGAACAGGACCAATGATCAGTTTAAAAGAGTGGTGGCCGAGAGAGAGAGAGAGAGAGCAGGACCAATGATCAGTTTAAAAGAGTGGTGGCAGAGAGAGAGAGGGAACAGGACCAATGATCAGTTTAAAAGAGTGGTGGCAGAGAGAGAGAGAGCAGGACCAATGATCAGTTTAAAAGAGTGGTGGCAGAGAGAGAGAGAGAGAGAGAGTAGGACCAATGATCAGTTTAAAAGAGTGGTGGCAGAGAGAGAGAGAGAGAGAGAGAGAGAGAGTAGGACCAATGATCAGTTTAAAAGAGTGGTGGCAGAGAGAGAGAGAGAGAGAGAGTAGGACCAATGATCAGTTTAAAAGAGTGGTGGCAGAGAGAGAGAGAGAGAGAGAGAGAGAGAGAGTAGGACCAATGATCAGTTTAAAAGAGTGGTGGCAGAGAGAGAGAGGGAACAGGAACAATGATCAGTTCAAAAGAGTGGTGGCAGAGAGAGAGAGAGAGAGAGAGCAGGACCAATGATCAGTTTAAAAGAGTGGTGGCAGAGAGAGAGAGAGAGAGAGAGCAGGACCAATGATCAGTTTAAAAGAGTGGTGGCAGAGAGAGAGAGGGAACAGGACCAATGATCAGTTTAAAAGAGTGGTGGCCGAGAGAGAGAGAGTGGGAGAAGGACCAATGATCAGTTTAAAAGAGTGGTGGCAGAGAGAGAGAGGGAACAGGACCAATGATCAGTTTAAAAGCGTGGTGGCCGAGAGAGAGAGAGAGAGAGAGCAGGACCAATGATCAGTTTAAAAGAGTGGTGGACGAGAGAGAGAGGGAACAGGACCAATGATCAGTTTAAAAGAGTGGTGGCCGAGAGAGAGAGAGTGGGAGAAGGACCAATGATCAGTTTAAAAGAGTGGTGGCAGAGAGAGAGAGGGAACAGGACCAATGATCAGTTTAAAAGAGTGGTGGCAGAGAAAGAGAGGGAACAGGACCCATGATCAGTTTAAAAGAGTGGTGGCCGAGAGAGAGAGAGAGAGAGAGAGAGCAGGACCAATGATCAGTTTAAAAGAGCGGTGGCAGAGAGAGAGAGAGAACAGGACCAATGATCAGTTTAAAAGAGTGGTGGCAGAGAGAGTGAGAGAGAGCAGGACCAATGATCAGTTGAAAAGAGTGGTGGCAGAGAGAGAGAGAGAGAGAGAGAGAACAGGACCAACGATCAGTTTAAAAGAGTGGTGGCAGAGAGTGAGAGAGAGCAGGACCAATGATCAGTTTCAAAGAGTGGTGGCAGAGAGAGAGAGAGAACAGGACCAACGATCAGTTTAAAAGAGTGGTGGCAGAGAGAGAGAGAGAGAGAGCAGGACCAATGATCAGTTTCAAAGAGTGGTGGCAGAGAGAGAGAGAGAGAGAGAGAACAGGACCAACGATCAGTTTAAAAGAGTGGTGGCAGAGAGAGAGAGAGAGAGAACAGGACCAACGATCAGTTTAAAAGAGTGGTGGCAGAGAGTGAGAGAGAGCAGGACCAATGATCAGTTTAAAAGAGTGGTGGCAGAGAGAGAGAGGGAACAGGACCAATGATCAGTTTAAAAGAGTGGTGGCCGAGAGAGAGAGAGAGAGAGCAGGAACAATGATCAGTTTAAAAGAGTGGTGGCAGAGAGAGAGAGGGAACAGGACCAATGATCAGTTTAAAAGAGTGGTGGCCGAGAGAGAGAGAGAGAGAGCAGGACCAATGATCAGTTTAAAAGAGTGGTGGCAGAGAGAGAGAGGGAACAGGACCAATGATCAGTTTAAAAGCGTGGTGGCCGAGAGAGAGAGAGAGAGAGAGCAGGACCAATGATCAGTTTAAAAGAGTGGTGGCCGAGAGAGAGAGAGAGAGAGCAGGACCAATGATCAGTTTAAAAGAGTGGTGGACGAGAGAGAGAGAGAGAGAGCAGGACCAATGATCAGTTTAAAAGAGTGGTGGCAGAGAGAGAGAGGGAACAGGACCAATGATCAGTTTAAAAGAGTGGTGGCCGAGAGAGAGAGAGAGAGAGCAGGACCAATGATCAGTTTAAAAGAGTGGTGGCAGAGAGAGAGAGGGAACAGGACCAATGATCAGTTTAAAAGAGTGGTGGCAGAGAGAGAGAGAGAGAGAACAGGACCAATGATCAGTTTAAAAGAGTGGTGGCAGAGAGAGAGAGGGAACAGGACCAATGATCAGTTTAAAAGAGTGGTGGCCGAGAGAGAGAGAGAGAGAGCAGGACCAATGATCAGTTTAAAAGAGTGGTGGCAGAGAGAGAGAGAGCAGGACCAATGATCAGTTTAAAAGAGTGGTGGCCGAGAGAGAGAGAGAGAGAGCAGGACCAATGATCAGTTTAAAAGAGTGGTGGCAGAGAGAGAGAGAGCAGGACCAATGATCAGTTTAAAAGAGTGGTGGCCGAGAGAGAGAGAGAGAGAGCAGGACCAATGATCAGTTTAAAAGAGTGGCGGCCGAGAGAGAGAGAGAGAGAGCAGGACCAATGATCAGTTTAAAAGAGTGCTGGCAGAGAGAGAGAGGGAACAGGACCAATGATCAGTTTAAAAGAGTGGTGGCCGAGAGAGAGAGAGAGAGAGCAGGACCAATGATCAGTTTAAAAGAGTGGTGGCAGAGAGAGAGAGAGAGCAGGACCAATGATCAGTTTAAAAGAGTGGTGGCCGAGAGAGAGAGAGAGAGAGCAGGACCAATGATCAGTTTAAAAGAGTGGCGGCCGAGAGAGAGAGAGAGAGAGCAGGACCAATGATCAGTTTAAAAGAGTGCTGGCAGAGAGAGAGAGGGAACAGGACCAATGATCAGTTTAAAAGAGTGGTGGCCGAGAGAGAGAGAGAGAGAGCAGGACCAATGATCAGTTTAAAAGAGTGGTGGCAGAGAGAGAGAGAGCAGGACCAATGATCAGTTTAAAAGAGTGGCGGCCGAGAGAGAGAGAGAGAGAGCAGGACCAATGATCAGTTTAAAAGAGTGGTGGCAGAGAGAGAGAGGGAACAGGAACAATGATCTGTTTAAAAGAGTGGTGGCCGAGAGAGAGAGAGAGAGAGCAGGACCAATGATCAGTTTAAAAGAGTGGCGGCCGAGAGAGAGAGAGAGAGAGCAGGACCAATGATCAGTTTAAAAGAGTGCTGGCAGAGAGAGAGAGGGAACAGGACCAATGATCAGTTTAAAAGAGTGGTGGCCGAGAGAGAGAGAGAGAGAGCAGGACCAATGATCAGTTTAAAAGAGTGGTGGCAGAGAGAGAGAGAGAGAGAGAGCAGGACCAATGATCAGTTTAAAAGAGTGGTGGCAGAGAAAGAGAGGGAACAGGACCCATGATCAGTTTAAAAGAGTGGTGGCCGAGAGAGAGAGAGAGAGCAGGACCAATGATCAGTTTAAAAGAGTGGTGGCAGAGAGAGAGAGGGAGAGAGAGAGAACAGGACCAAAGATCAGTTTAAAAGAGTGGTGGCAGAGAGAGAGAGAGAGAGCAGGACCAATGATCAGTTGAAAAGAGTGGTGGCAGAGAGAGAGAGAGAGAGAGAGAGAACAGGACCAACGATCAGTTTAAAAGAGTGGTGGCAGAGAGAGAGAGAGAACAGGACCAACGATCAGTTTAAAAGAGTGGTGGCAGAGAGAGAGAGAGAGAGAGCAGGACCAATGATCAGTTTCAAAGAGTGGTGGCAGAGAGAGAGAGAGAGAGAGAGAACAGGACCAACGATCAGTTTAAAAGAATGGTGGCAGAGAGAGAGAGAGAGAGAGAGAACAGGACCAACGATCAGTTTAAAAGAGTGGTGGCAGAGAGTGAGAGAGAGAGAGAGAACAGGACCAACGATCAGTTTAAAAGAGTGGTGGCAGAGAGTGAGAGAGAGCAGGACCAATGATCAGTTTAAAAGAGTGGTGGCCGAGAGAGAGAGAGAGAGAGCAGGAACAATGATCAGTTTAAAAGAGTGGTGGCAGAGAGAGAGAGGGAACAGGACCAATGATCAGTTTAAAAGAGTGGTGGCCGAGAGAGAGAGAGAGAGAGCAGGACCAATGATCAGTTTAAAAGAGTGGTGGCAGAGAGAGAGAGGGAACAGGACCAATGATCAGTTTAAAAGAGTGGTGGCCGAGAGAGAGAGAGAGAGAGCAGGACCAATGATCAGTTTAAAAGAATGGTGGCAGAGAGAGAGAGAGAGAGAGAGAACAGGACCAACGATCAGTTTAAAAGAGTGGTGGCAGAGAGTGAGAGAGAGAGAGAGAACAGGACCAACGATCAGTTTAAAAGAGTGGTGGCAGAGAGTGAGAGAGAGAGAGAGAACAGGACCAACGATCAGTTTAAAAGAGTGGTGGCAGAGAGTGAGAGAGAGCAGGACCAATGATCAGTTTAAAAGAGTGGTGGCCGAGAGAGAGAGAGAGAGAGCAGGAACAATGATCAGTTTAAAAGAGTGGTGGCAGAGAGAGAGAGGGAACAGGACCAATGATCAGTTTAAAAGAGTGGTGGCCGAGAGAGAGAGAGAGAGAGCAGGACCAATGATCAGTTTAAAAGAGTGGTGGCAGAGAGAGAGAGGGAACAGGACCAATGATCAGTTTAAAAGAGTGGTGGCCGAGAGAGAGAGAGAGAGAGCAGGACCAATGATCAGTTTAAAAGAGTGGTGGCAGAGAGAGAGAGGGAACAGGACCAATGATCAGTTTAAAAGAGTGGTGGCAGAGAGAGAGAGAGCAGGACCAATGATCAGTTTAAAAGAGTGTTGGCAGAGAGAGAGAGAGAGAGAGAGAGAGAGAGAGTAGGACCAATGATCAGTTTAAAAGAGTGGTGGCAGAGAGAGAGAGGGAACAGGAACAATGATCAGTTTAAAAGAGTGGTGGCCGAGAGAGAGAGAGAGAGAGCAGGACCAATGATCAGTTTAAAAGAGTGGTGGCCGAGAGAGAGAGAGTGGGAGAAGGACCAATGATCAGTTTAAAAGAGTGGTGGCAGAGAGAGAGAGGGAACAGGACAAATGATCAGTTTAAAAGCGTGGTGGCCGAGAGAGAGAGAGAGAGAGAGAGCAGGACCAATGATCAGTTTAAAAGAGTGGTGGACGAGAGAGAGAGGGAACAGGACAAATGATCAGTTTAAAAGCGTGGTGGCCGAGAGAGAGAGAGAGAGAGAGAGCAGGACCAATGATCAGTTTAAAAGAGTGGTGGCAGAGAGAGAGAGGGAACAGGACCAATGATCAGTTTAAAAGAGTAGTGGCAGAGAAAGAGAGGGAACAGGACCCATGATCAGTTTAAAAGAGTGGTGGCCGAGAGAGAGAGAGAGAGAGCAGGACCAATGATCAGTTTAAAAGAGTGGTGGCAGAGAGAGAGAGGGAACAGGAACAATGATCAGTTTAAAAGAGTGGTGGCCGAGAGAGAGAGAGAGAGAGCAGGACCAATGATCAGTTTAAAAGAGTGGCGGCCGAGAGAGAGAGAGAGAGAGCAGGACCAATGATCAGTTTAAAAGAGTGCTGGCAGAGAGAGAGAGGGAACAGGACCAATGATCAGTTTAAAAGAGTGGTGGCCGAGAGAGAGAGAGAGAGAGCAGGACCAATGATCAGTTTAAAAGAGTGGTGGCAGAGAGAGAGAGAGAGAGAGAGTAGGACCAATGATCAGTTTAAAAGAGTGGTGGCAGAGAGAGAGAGAGAGAGAGAGCAGGACCAATGATCAGTTTAAAAGAGTGGTGGCAGAGAAAGAGAGGGAACAGGACCCATGATCAGTTTAAAAGAGTGGTGGCCGAGAGAGAGAGAGAGAGCAGGACCAATGATCAGTTTAAAAGAGTGGTGGCAGAGAGAGAGAGGGAGAGAGAGAGAACAGGACCAAAGATCAGTTTAAAAGAGTGGTGGCAGAGAGAGAGAGAGAGAGCAGGACCAATGATCAGTTGAAAAGAGTGGTGGCAGAGAGAGAGAGAGAGAGAGAGAGAACAGGACCAACGATCAGTTGAAAAGAGTGGTGGCAGAGAGAGAGAGAGAACAGGACCAACGATCAGTTTAAAAGAGTGGTGGCAGAGAGAGAGAGAGAGAGAGCAGGACCAATGATCAGTTTCAAAGAGTGGTGGCAGAGAGAGAGAGAGAGAGAGAGAACAGGACCAACGATCAGTTTAAAAGAATGGTGGCAGAGAGAGAGAGAGAGAGAGCAGGACCAATGATCAGTTTAAAAGAGTGGTGGCAGAGAGAGAGAGAGAGAGAGAGAACAGGACCAACGATCAGTTTAAAAGAGTGGTGGCAGAGAGTGAGAGAGAGCAGGACCAATGATCAGTTTAAAAGAGTGGTGGCCGAGAGAGAGAGAGAGAGAGCAGGAACAATGATCAGTTTAAAAGAGTGGTGGCAGAGAGAGAGAGGGAACAGGACCAATGATCAGTTTAAAAGAGTGGTGGCCGAGAGAGAGAGAGAGAGAGCAGGACCAATGATCAGTTTAAAAGAGTGGTGGCAGAGAGAGAGAGGGAACAGGACCAATGATCAGTTTAAAAGAGTGGTGGCCGAGAGAGAGAGAGAGAGAGAGAGTAGGACCAATGATCAGTTTAAAAGAGTGGTGGCAGAGAGAGAGAGGGAACAGGACCAATGATCAGTTTAAAAGAGTGGTGGCAGAGAGAGAGAGGGAACAGGACCAATGATCAGTTTAAAAGAGTGGTGGCAGAGAGAGAGAGAGAGAGAGAGTAGGACCAATGATCAGTTTAAAAGAGTGGTGGCAGAGAGAGAGAGAGAGAGAGAGAGAGAGAGAGTAGGACCAATGATCAGTTTAAAAGAGTGGTGGCAGAGAGAGAGAGAGAGAGAGAGCAGGACCAATGATCAGTTTAAAAGAGTGGTGGCAGAGAGAGAGAGAGAGAGAGAGCAGGACCAATGATCAGTTTAAAAGAGTGGTGGCAGAGAGAGAGAGAGAGAGAGAGCAGGAACAATGATCAGTTTAAAAGAGTGGTGGCAGAGAGAGAGAGAGAGAGAGAGCAGGAGCAATGATCAGTTTAAAAGAGTGGTGGCAGAGAGAGAGAGAGAGAGAGAGTAGGACCAATGATCAGTTTAAAAGAGTGGTGGCAGAGAGAGAGAGAGAGAGAGAGTAGGACCAATGATCAGTTTAAAAGAGTGGTGGCAGAGAGAGAGAGAGAGAGAGAGCAGGAACAATGATCAGTTTAAAAGAGTGGTGGCAGAGAGAGAGAGAGAGAGAGAGAGAGAGAGTAGGACCAATGATCAGTTTAAAAGAGTGGTGGCCGAGAGAGAGAGAGAGAGAGCAGGACCAATGATCAGTTTAAAAGAGTGGTGGCAGAGAGAGAGAGAGAGAGAGAGAGAGAGAGTAGGACCAATGATCAGTTTAAAAGAGTGGTGGCCGAGAGAGAGAGAGAGAGAGCAGGACCAATGATCAGTTTAATAGAGTGGTGGCAGAGAGAGAGAGGGAACAGGAACAATGATCAGTTTAAAAGAGTGGTGGCCGAGAGAGAGAGAGAGAGAGCAGGACCAATGATCAGTTTAAAAGAGTGGTGGCAGAGAGAGAGAGAGAGAGAGAGAGAGAGAGAGAGTAGGACCAATGATCAGTTTAAAAGAGTGGTGGCAGAGAGAGAGAGGGAACAGGAACAATGATCAGTTTAAAAGAGTGGTGGCCGAGAGAGAGAGAGTGGGAGAAGGACCAATGATCAGTTTAAAAGAGTGGTGGCAGAGAGAGAGAGGGAACAGGACAAATGATCAGTTTAAAAGCGTGGTGGCCGAGAGAGAGAGAGAGAGAGAGAGCAGGACCAATGATCAGTTTAAAAGAGTGGTGGACGAGAGAGAGAGGGAACAGGACCAATGATCAGTTTAAAAGAGTGGTGGCCGAGAGAGAGAGAGTGGGAGAAGGACCAATGATCAGTTTAAAAGAGTAGTGGCAGAGAAAGAGAGGGAACAGGACCCATGATCAGTTTAAAAGAGTGGTGGCCGAGAGAGAGAGAGAGAGAGCAGGACCAATGATCAGTTTAAAAGAGTGGTGGCAGAGAGAGAGAGGGAGAGAGAGAGAACAGGACCAACGATCAGTTTAAAAGAGTGGTGGCAGAGAGAGTGAGAGAGAGCAGGACCAATGATCAGTTGAAAAGAGTGGTGGCAGAGAGAGAGAGAGAGAGAGAGAGAACAGGACCAACGATCAGTTTAAAAGAGTGGTGGCAGAGAGTGAGAGAGAGCAGGACCAATGATCAGTTTCAAAGAGTGGTGGCAGAGAGAGAGAGAGAACAGGACCAACGATCAGTTTAAAAGAGTGGTGGCAGAGAGAGAGAGAGAGAGCAGGACCAATGATCAGTTTCAAAGAGTGGTGGCAGAGAGAGAGAGAGAGAGAGAGAACAGGACCAACGATCAGTTTAAAAGAGTGGTGGCAGAGAGAGAGAGAGAGAGGAGGACCAATGATCAGTTTAAAAGAGTGGTGGCAGAGAGTGAGAGAGAGCAGGACCAATGATCAGTTTAAAAGAGTGGTGGCCGAGAGAGAGAGAGAGAGAGCAGGAACAATGATCAGTTTAAAAGAGTGGTGGCAGAGAGAGAGAGGGAACAGGACCAATGATCAGTTTAAAAGAGTGGTGGCCGAGAGAGAGAGAGAGAGAGCAGGACCAATGATCAGTTTAAAAGAGTGGTGGCAGAGAGAGAGAGGGAACAGGACCAATGATCAGTTTAAAAGAGTGGTGGCAGAGAGAGAGAGAGAGAGAGTAGGACCAATGATCAGTTTAAAAGAGTGGTGGCAGAGAGAGAGAGAGAGAGAGAGCAGGACCAATGATCAGTTTAAAAGAGTGGTGGCAGAGAGAGAGAGGGAACAGGACCAATGATCAGTTTAAAAGAGTGGTGGCAGAGAGAGAGAGAGAGAGAGTAGGACCAATGATCAGTTTAAAAGAGTTGTGGCCCAGAGAGAGAGAGAGAGAGCAGGACCAATGATCAGTTTAAAAGAGTGGTGGCAGAGAGAGAGAGGGAACAGGACCAATGATCAGTTTAAAAGAGTGGTGGCAGAGAGAGAGAGAGCAGGACCAATGATCAGTTTAAAAGAGTGGTGGCAGAGAGAGAGAGGGAACAGGACCAATGATCAGTTTAAAAGAGTGGTGGCAGAGAGAGAGAGAGAGAGAGTAGGACCAATGATCAGTTTAAAAGAGTGGTGGCAGAGAGAGAGAGAGAGAGAGAGCAGGACCAATGATCAGTTTAAAAGAGTGGTGGCAGAGAGAGAGAGGGAACAGGACCAATGATCAGTTTAAAAGAGTGGTGGCCGAGAGAGAGAGAGAGAGAGCAGGACCAATGATCAGTTTAAAAGAGTGGTGGCAGAGAGAGAGAGGGAACAGGACCAATGATCAGTTTAAAAGAGTGGTGGCCGAGAGAGAGAGAGAGAGAGCAGGACCAATGATCAGTTTAAAAGAGTGGTGGCAGAGAGAGAGAGAGAGAGAGAGAGTAGGACCAATGATCAGTTTAAAAGAGTGGTGGCAGAGAGAGAGAGAGAGAGAGAGAGAGAGTAGGACCAATGATCAGTTTAAAAGAGTGGTGGCAGAGAGAGAGAGGGAACAGGAACAATGATCTGTTTAAAAGAGTGGTGGCCGAGAGAGAGAGAGAGAGAGCAGGACCAATGATCAGTTTAAAAGAGTGGTGGCCGAGAGAGAGAGAGAGAGAGCAGGACCAATGATAAGTTTAAAAGAGTGCTGGCAGAGAGAGAGAGGGAACAGGACCAATGATCAGTTTAAAAGAGTGGTGGCCGAGAGAGAGAGAGAGAGAGCAGGACCAATGATCAGTTTAAAAGAGTGCTGGCAGAGAGAGAGAGAGAGAGAGAGCAGGACCAATGATCAGTTTAAAAGAGTGGTGGCAGAGAGAGAGAGAGAGAGAGAGTAGGACCAATGATCAGTTTAAAAGAGTGGTGGCAGAGAAAGCGAAGGAACAGGACCCATGATCAGTTTAAAAGAGTGGTGGCCGAGAGAGAGAGGGAGAGCAGGACCAATGATCAGTTTAAAAGAGTGGTGGCAGAGAGAGAGAGGGAACAGGTCCAATGATCAGTTTAAAAGAGTGGTGGCAGAGAGAGAGAGAGAGAGCAGGACCAATGATCAGTTGAAAAGAGTGGTGGCAGAGAGAGAGAGAGAGAGAGAGAGAACAGGACCAACGATCAGTTTAAAAGAGTGGTGGCAGAGAGTGAGAGAGAGCAGGACCAATGATCAGTTTCAAAGAGTGGTGGCAGAGAGAGAGAGAGAGAGCAGGACCAATGATCAGTTGAAAAGAGTGGTGGCAGAGAGAGAGAGAGAGAGCAGGACCAATGATCAGTTGAAAAGAGTGGTGGCAGAGAGAGAGAGGGAGAGAGAGAGAACAGGACCAACGATCAGTTTAAAAGAGTGGTGGCAGAGAGAGAGAGAGAGAGCAGGACCAATGATCAGTTGAAAAGAGTGGTGGCAGAGAGAGAGAGAGAGAGAGAGAGAACAGGACCAACGATCAGTTTAAAAGAGTGGTGGCAGAGAGTGAGAGAGAGCAGGACCAATGATCAGTTTCAAAGAGTGGTGGCAGAGAGAGAGAGAGAACAGGACCAACGATCAGTTTAAAAGAGTGGTGGCAGAGAGAGAGAGAGAGAGAGCAGGACCAATGATCAGTTTCAAAGAGTGGTGGCAGAGAGAGAGAGAGAGAGAGAGAACAGGACCAACGATCAGTTTAAAAGAGTGGTGGCAGAGAGTGAGAGAGAGCAGGACCAATGATCAGTTTAAAAGAGTGGTGGCAGAGAGAGAGAGGGAACAGGTCCAATGATCAGTTTAAAAGAGTGGTGGCCGAGAGAGAGAGAGAGAGAGCAGGATCAATGATCAGTTTAAAAGAGTGGTGGCAGAGAGAGAGAGAGCAGGACCAATGATCAGTTTAAAAGAGTGGTGGCAGAGAGAGAGAGAGAGAGAGAGAGTAGGACCAATGATCAGTTTAAAAGAGTGGTGGCAGAGAGAGAGAGGGAACAGGAACAATGATCTGTTTAAAAGAGTGGTGGCCGAGAGAGAGAGAGAGAGAGCAGGACCAATGATCAGTTTAAAAGAGTGGTGGCCGAGAGAGAGAGAGAGAGAGCAGGACCAATGATCAGTTTAAAAGAGTGGCGGCCGAGAGAGAGAGAGAGAGAGCAGGACCAATGATCAGTTTAAAAGAGTGCTGGCAGAGAGAGAGAGGGAACAGGACCAATGATCAGTTTAAAAGAGTGGTGGCCGAGAGAGAGAGAGAGAGAGCAGGACCAATGATCAGTTTAAAAGAGTGCTGGCAGAGAGAGAGAGAGAGAGAGAGCAGGACCAATGATCAGTTTAAAAGAGTGGTGGCAGAGAGAGAGAGAGAGAGAGAGTAGGACCAATGATCAGTTTAAAAGAGTGGTGGCAGAGAGAGAGAGAGAGAGAGAGCAGGACCAATGATCAGTTTAAAAGAGTGGTGGCAGAGAAAGAGAGGGAACAGGACCCATGATCAGTTTAAAAGAGTGGTGGCCGAGAGAGAGAGAGAGAGCAGGACCAATGATCAGTTTAAAAGAGTGGTGGCAGAGAGAGAGAGGGAGAGAGAGAGAACAGGACCAAAGATCAGTTTAAAAGAGTGGTGGCAGAGAGAGAGAGAGAGAGCAGGACCAATGATCAGTTGAAAAGAGTGGTGGCAGAGAGAGAGAGAGAGAGAGAGAGAACAGGACCAACGATCAGTTTAAAAGAGTGGTGGCAGAGAGAGAGAGAGAACAGGACCAACGATCAGTTTAAAAGAGTGGTGGCAGAGAGAGAGAGAGAGAGAGCAGGACCAATGATCAGTTTCAAAGAGTGGTGGCAGAGAGAGAGAGAGAGAGAGAGAACAGGACCAACGATCAGTTTAAAAGAATGGTGGCAGAGAGAGAGAGAGAGAGAGCAGGACCAATGATCAGTTTAAAAGAGTGGTGGCAGAGAGAGAGAGAGAGAGAGAGAACAGGACCAACGATCAGTTTAAAAGAATGGTGGCAGAGAGAGAGAGAGAGAGAGAGAACAGGACCAACGATCAGTTTAAAAGAGTGGTGGCAGAGAGTGAGAGAGAGCAGGACCAATGATCAGTTTAAAAGAGTGGTGGCCGAGAGAGAGAGAGAGAGAGCAGGAACAATGATCAGTTTAAAAGAGTGGTGGCAGAGAGAGAGAGGGAACAGGACCAATGATCAGTTTAAAAGAGTGGTGGCCGAGAGAGAGAGAGAGAGAGCAGGACCAATGATCAGTTTAAAAGAGTGGTGGCAGAGAGAGAGAGGGAACAGGACCAATGATCAGTTTAAAAGACTGGTGGCAGAGAGAGAGAGGGAACAGGACAAATGATCAGTTTAAAAGCGTGGTGGCCGAGAGAGAGAGAGAGAGAGAGAGCAGGACCAATGATCAGTTTAAAAGAGTGGTGGACGAGAGAGAGAGGGAACAGGACCAATGATCAGTTTAAAAGAGTGGTGGCCGAGAGAGAGAGAGTGGGAGAAGGACCAATGATCAGTTTAAAAGAGTGGTGGCAGAGAGAGAGAGGGAACAGGACCAATGATCAGTTTAAAAGAGTAGTGGCAGAGAAAGAGAGGGAACAGGACCCATGATCAGTTTAAAAGAGTGGTGGCCGAGAGAGAGAGAGAGAGAGCAGGACCAATGATCAGTTTAAAAGAGTGGTGGCAGAGAGAGAGAGGGAGAGAGAGAGAACAGGACCAACGATCAGTTTAAAAGAGTGGTGGCAGAGAGAGTGAGAGAGAGCAGGACCAATGATCAGTTGAAAAGAGTGGTGGCAGAGAGAGAGAGAGAGAGAGAGAGAACAGGACCAACGATCAGTTTAAAAGAGTGGTGGCAGAGAGTGAGAGAGAGCAGGACCAATGATCAGTTTCAAAGAGTGGTGGCAGAGAGAGAGAGAGAACAGGACCAACGATCAGTTTAAAAGAGTGGTGGCAGAGAGTGAGAGAGAGCAGGACCAATGATCAGTTTCAAAGAGTGGTGGCAGAGAGAGAGAGAGAGAGAGCAGGACCAATGATCAGTTTCAAAGAGTGGTGGCAGAGAGAGAGAGAGAGAGAGAGAACAGGACCAACGATCAGTTTAAAAGAGTGGTGGCAGAGAGAGAGAGAGAGAGCAGGACCAATGATCAGTTTAAAAGAGTGGTGGCAGAGAGAGAGAGAGAGAGAGAGAACAGGACCAACGATCAGTTTAAAAGAGTGGTGGCAGAGAGTGAGAGAGAGCAGGACCAATGATCAGTTTAAAAGAGTGGTGGCAGAGAGAGAGAGGGAACAGGACCAATGATCAGTTTAAAAGAGTGGTGGCCGAGAGAGAGAGAGAGAGAGCAGGAACAATGATCAGTTTAAAAGAGTGGTGGCAGAGAGAGAGAGGGAACAGGACCAATGATCAGTTTAAAAGAGTGGTGGCCGAGAGAGAGAGAGAGAGAGCAGGACCAATGATCAGTTTAAAAGAGTGGTGGCAGAGAGAGAGAGGGAACAGGACCAATGATCAGTTTAAAAGAGTGGTGGCAGAGAGAGAGAGAGAGAGAGTAGGACCAATGATCAGTTTAAAAGAGTGGTGGCAGAGAGAGAGAGAGAGAGAGAGCAGGACCAATGATCAGTTTAAAAGAGTGGTGGACGAGAGAGAGAGAGAGAGAGCAGGACCAATGATCAGTTTAAAAGAGTGGTGGACGAGAGAGAGAGAGAGAGAGCAGGACCAATGATCAGTTTAAAAGAGTGGTGGCAGAGAGAGAGAGGGAACAGGACCAATGATCAGTTTAAAAGAGTGGTGGCCGAGAGAGAGAGAGAGAGAGCAGGACCAATGATCAGTTTAAAAGAGTGGTGGCAGAGAGAGAGAGAGCAGGACCAATGATCAGTTTAAAAGAGTGGTGGCAGAGAGAGAGAGGGAACAGGACCAATGATCAGTTTAAAAGAGTGGTGGCAGAGAGAGAGAGAGAGAGAGTAGGACCAATGATCAGTTTAAAAGAGTGGTGGCAGAGAGAGAGAGAGAGAGAGAGCAGGACCAATGATCAGTTTAAAAGAGTGGTGGCAGAGAGAGAGAGAGAGAGAGCAGGACCAATGATCAGTTTAAAAGAGTGGTGGCAGAGAGAGAGAGGGAACAGGACCAATGATCAGTTTAAAAGAGTGGTGGCCGAGAGAGAGAGAGAGAGAGCAGGACCAATGATCAGTTTAAAAGAGTGGTGGCAGAGAGAGAGAGGGAA
>NC_090375.1:130419633-130434633 GCF_036365525.1 Heterodontus francisci | reverse complement strand
GAGGGAACAGGACCAATGATCAGTTTAAAAGAGTGGTGGCAGAGAGAGAGAGAGAGAGAGTAGGACCAATGATCAGTTTAAAAGAGTGGTGGCAGAGAGAGAGAGAGAGAGAGAGCAGGACCAATGATCAGTTTAAAAGAGTGGTGGACGAGAGAGAGAGAGAGAGAGCAGGACCAATGATCAGTTTAAAAGAGTGGTGGACGAGAGAGAGAGAGAGAGAGCAGGACCAATGATCAGTTTAAAAGAGTGGTGGCAGAGAGAGAGAGGGAACAGGACCAATGATCAGTTTAAAAGAGTGGTGGCAGAGAGAGAGAGAGAGAGAGTAGGACCAATGATCAGTTTAAAAGAGTGGTGGCCGAGAGAGAGAGAGAGAGAGCAGGACCAATGATCAGTTTAAAAGAGTGGTGGCAGAGAGAGAGAGGGAACAGGACCAATGATCAGTTTAAAAGAGTGGTGGCCGAGAGAGAGAGAGAGAGAGCAGGACCAATGATCAGTTTAAAAGAGTGGTGGCAGAGAGAGAGAGGGAACAGGACCAATGATCAGTTTAAAAGAGTGGTGGCAGAGAGAGAGAGAGCAGGACCAATGATCAGTTTAAAAGAGTGGTGGCAGAGAGAGAGAGAGAGAGAGAGAGTAGGACCAATGATCAGTTTAAAAGAGTGGTGGCAGAGAGAGAGAGAGAGAGAGAGAGAGAGTAGGACCAATGATCAGTTTAAAAGAGTGGTGGCAGAGAGAGAGAGGGAACAGGAACAATGATCTGTTTAAAAGAGTGGTGGCCGAGAGAGAGAGAGAGAGAGCAGGACCAATGATCAGTTTAAAAGAGTGGTGGCCGAGAGAGAGAGAGAGAGAGCAGGACCAATGATCAGTTTAAAAGAGTGCTGGCAGAGAGAGAGAGGGAACAGGACCAATGATCAGTTTAAAAGAGTGGTGGCAGAGAGAGAGAGAGAGAGAGAGAGAGAGTAGGACCAATGATCAGTTTAAAAGAGTGGTGGCAGAGAGAGAGAGGGAACAGGAACAATGATCTGTTTAAAAGAGTGGTGGCCGAGAGAGAGAGAGAGAGAGCAGGACCAATGATCAGTTTAAAAGAGTGGTGGCCGAGAGAGAGAGAGAGAGAGCAGGACCAATGATCAGTTTAAAAGAGTGGTGGCAGAGAGAGAGAGAGAGAGAGAGTAGGACCAATGATCAGTTTAAAAGAGTGGTGGCAGAGAGAGAGAGAGAGAGAGAGTAGGACCAATGATCAGTTTAAAAGAGTGGTGGCAGAGACAGAGAGAGAGAGAGAGCAGGACCAATGATCAGTTTAAAAGAGTGGTGGCAGAGAGAGAGAGAGAGAGAGAGTAGGACCAATGATCAGTTTAAAAGAGTGGTGGCAGAGAAAGCGAAGGAACAGGACCCATGATCAGTTTAAAAGAGTGGTGGCCGAGAGAGAGAGGGAGAGCAGGACCAATGATCAGTTTAAAAGAGTGGTGGCAGAGAGAGAGAGGGAACAGGTCCAATGATCAGTTTAAAAGAGTGGTGGCAGAGAGAGAGAGAGAGAGCAGGACCAATGATCAGTTGAAAAGAGTGGTGGCAGAGAGAGAGAGAGAGAGAGAGAGAACAGGACCAACGATCAGTTTAAAAGAGTGGTGGCAGAGAGTGAGAGAGAGCAGGACCAATGATCAGTTTCAAAGAGTGGTGGCAGAGAGAGAGAGAGAGAGCAGGACCAATGATCAGTTGAAAAGAGTGGTGGCAGAGAGAGAGAGAGAGAGCAGGACCAATGATCAGTTGAAAAGAGTGGTGGCAGAGAGAGAGAGGGAGAGAGAGAGAACAGGACCAACGATCAGTTTAAAAGAGTGGTGGCAGAGAGTGAGAGAGAGCAGGACCAATGATCAGTTTCAAAGAGTGGTGGCAGAGAGAGAGAGAGAACAGGACCAACGATCAGTTTAAAAGAGTGGTGGCAGAGAGTGAGAGAGAGCAGGACCAATGATCAGTTTCAAAGAGTGGTGGCAGAGAGAGAGAGAGAACAGGACCAACGATCAGTTTAAAAGAGTGGTGGCAGAGAGTGAGAGAGAGCAGGACCAATGATCAGTTTAAAAGAGTGGTGGCAGAGAGAGAGAGGGAACAGGACCAATGATCAGTTTAAAAGAGTGGTGGCAGAGAGAGAGAGAGAGAGAGAGAACAGGACCAACGATCAGTTTAAAAGAGTGGTGGCAGAGAGTGAGAGAGAACAGGACCAATGATCAGTTTCAAAGAGTGGTGGCAGAGAGAGAGAGAGAGAGAGAGAACAGGACCAACGATCAGTTTAAAAGAGTGGTGGCAGAGAGTGAGAGAGAGCAGGACCAATGATCAGTTTAAAAGAGTGGTGGCAGAGAGAGAGAGGGAACAGGACCAATGATCAGTTTAAAAGAGTGGTGGCAGAGAGAGAGAGAGCAGGACCAATGATCAGTTTAAAAGAGTGGTGGCAGAGAGAGAGAGGGAACAGGACCAATGATCAGTTTAAAAGAGTGGTGGCCGAGAGAGAGAGAGAGAGAGCAGGACCAATGATCAGTTTAAAAGAGTGGTGGCAGAGAGAGAGAGGGAACAGGACCAACGATCAGTTTAAAAGAGTGGTGGCAGAGAGAGAGAGAGAGAGAGAGTAGGACCAATGATCAGTTTAAAAGAGTGGTGGCAGAGAGAGAGAGAGAGAGAGAGAGAGAGAGAGAGAGCAGGACCAATGATCAGTTTAAAAGAGTGGTGGCAGAGAGAGAGAGAGAGAGAGAGAGAGAGAGAGAGAGCAGGACCAATGATCAGTTTAAAAGAGTGGTGGCCGAGAGAGAGAGAGAGAGAGCAGGACCAATGATCAGTTTAAAAGAGTGGTGGCAGAGAGAGAGAGAGAGAGAGAGCAGGACCAATGATCAGTTTAAAAGAGTGGTGGCAGAGAGAGAGAGAGAGAGAGAGTAGGACCAATGATCAGTTTAAAAGAGTGGTGGCAGAGAGAGAGAGGGAACAGGAACAATGATCAGTTTAAAAGAGTGGTGGCCGAGAGAGAGAGAGAGAGAGCAGGACCAATGATCAGTTTAAAAGAGTGGTGGCAGAGTGAGAGAGGGAACAGGACCAATGATCAGTTTAAAAGAGTGGTGGCCGAGAGAGAGAGAGTGGGAGAAGGACCAATGATCAGTTTAAAAGAGTGGTGGCAGAGAGAGAGAGGGAACAGGACCAATGATCAGTTTAAAAGCGTGGTGGCCGAGAGAGAGAGAGAGAGAGAGCAGGACCAATGATCAGTTTAAAAGAGTGGTGGACGAGAGAGAGAGGGAACAGGACCAATGATCAGTTTAAAAGAGTGGTGGCCGAGAGAGAGAGAGTGGGAGAAGGACCAATGATCAGTTTAAAAGAGTGGTGGCAGAGAGAGAGAGGGAACAGGACCAATGATCAGTTTAAAAGCGTGGTGGCCGAGAGAGAGAGAGAGAGAGCAGGACCAATGATCAGTTTAAAAGAGTGGTGGCAGAGAGAGAGAGGGAACAGGACCAATGATCAGTTTAAAAGAGTGGTGGCCGAGAGAGAGAGAGAGAGAGCAGGACCAATGATCAGTTTAAAAGAGTGGTGGCAGAGAGAGAGAGAGCAGGACCAATGATCAGTTTAAAAGAGTGGTGGCAGAGAGAGAGAGAGAGAGAGTAGGACCAATGATCAGTTTAAAAGAGTGGTGGCAGAGAGAGAGAGGGAACAGGACCAATGATCAGTTTAAAAGAGTGGTGGCAGAGAGAGAGAGAGAGAGAGAGTAGGACCAATGATCAGTTTAAAAGAGTGGTGGCAGAGAGAGAGAGAGAGAGAGAGAGTAGGACCAATGATCAGTTTAAAAGAGTGGTGGCAGAGAGAGAGAGGGAACAGGAACAATGATCTGTTTAAAAGAGTGGTGGCCGAGAGAGAGAGAGAGAGAGCAGGACCAATGATCAGTTTAAAAGAGTGGTGGCCGAGAGAGAGAGAGAGAGAGCAGGACCAATGATCAGTTTAAAAGAGTGGCGGCCGAGAGAGAGAGAGAGAGAGCAGGACCAATGATCAGTTTAAAAGAGTGCTGGCAGAGAGAGAGAGGGAACAGGACCAATGATCAGTTTAAAAGAGTGGTGGCCGAGAGAGAGAGAGAGAGAGCAGGACGAATGATCAGTTTAAAAGAGTGCTGGCAGAGAGAGAGAGAGAGAGAGAGCAGGACCAATGATCAGTTTAAAAGAGTGGTGGCAGAGAAAGAGAGGGAACAGGACCCATGATCAGTTTAAAAGAGTGGTGGCAGAGAGAGAGAGAGAGAGAGAGTAGGACCAATGATCAGTTTAAAAGAGTGGTGGCAGAGAGAGAGAGAGAGAGAGAGCAGGACCAATGATCAGTTTAAAAGAGTGGTGGCAGAGAAAGAGAGGGAACAGGACCCATGATCAGTTTAAAAGAGTGGTGGCCGAGAGAGAGAGAGAGAGAGAGAGCAGGACCAATGATCAGTTTAAAAGAGTGGTGGCAGAGAGAGAGAGGGAGAGAGAGAGAACAGGACCAACGATCAGTTTAAAAGAGTGGTGGCAGAGAGAGAGAGAGAGAGCAGGACCAATGATCAGTTGAAAAGAGTGGTGGCAGAGAGAGAGAGAGAGAGAGAGAGAACAGGACCAACGATCAGTTTAAAAGAGTGGTGGCAGAGAGTGAGAGAGAGCAGGACCAATGATCAGTTTCAAAGAGTGGTGGCAGAGAGAGAGAGAGAACAGGACCAACGATCAGTTTAAAAGAATGGTGGCAGAGAGAGAGAGAGAGAGAGCAGGACCAATGATCAGTTTCAAAGAGTGGTGGCAGAGAGAGAGAGAGAGAGAGAGAACAGGACCAACGATCAGTTTAAAAGAGTGGTGGCAGAGAGAGAGAGAGAGAGAGCAGGACCAATGATCAGTTTAAAAGAGTGGTGGCAGAGAGAGAGAGAGAGAGAGAGAACAGGACCAACGATCAGTTTAAAAGAGTGGTGGCAGAGAGTGAGAGAGAGCAGGACCAATGATCAGTTTATAAGAGTGGTGGCAGAGAGAGAGAGAGAGAGAACAGGACCAACGATCAGTTTAAAAGAGTGGTGGCAGAGAGAGAGAGAGAACAGGACCAATGATCAGTTTAAAAGAGTGGTGGCAGAGAGAGAGAGAGAGAGAGTAGGACCAATGATCAGTTTAAAAGAGTGGTGGCAGAGAGAGAGAGAGAACAGGACCAATGATCAGTTTAAAAGAGTGGTGGCAGAGAGAGAGAGAGAGAGAGTAGGACCAATGATCAGTTTAAAAGAGTGGTGGCAGAGAGAGAGAGAGAGAGAGCAGGACCAATGATCAGTTTCAAAGAGTGGTGGCAGAGAGAGAGAGAGAGAGAGAGAGTAGGACCAATGATCAGTTTAAAAGAGTGGTGGCAGAGAGAGAGAGAGAGAGAGCAGGACCAATGATCAGTTTAAAAGAGTGGTGGCAGAGAGAGAGAGAGCGAGAGAGTAGGACCAATGATCAGTTTAAAAGAGTGGTGGCAGAGAGAGAGAGGGAACAGGACCAATGATCAGTTTAAAAGAGTGGTGGCCGAGAGAGAGAGAGAGAGAGAGTAGGACCAATGATCAGTTTAAAAGAGTGGTGGCAGAGAGAGAGAGAGAACAGGACCAATGATCAGTTTAAAAGAGTGGTGGCAGAGAGAGAGAGAGAGAGAGTAGGACCAATGATCAGTTTAAAAGAGTGGTGGCAGAGAGAGAGAGAGAGAGAGCAGGACCAATGATCAGTTTCAAAGAGTGGTGGCAGAGAGAGAGAGAGAGAGAGAGAGTAGGACCAATGATCAGTTTAAAAGAGTGGTGGCAGAGAGAGAGAGAGAGAGAGCAGGACCAATGATCAGTTTCAAAGAGTGGTGGCAGAGAGAGAGAGAGAGAGAGAGAGTAGGACCAATGATCAGTTTAAAAGAGTGGTGGCAGAGAGAGAGAGAGAGAGAGCAGGACCAATGATCAGTTTAAAAGAGTGGTGGCAGAGAGAGAGAGAGCGAGAGAGTAGGACCAATGATCAGTTTAAAAGAGTGGTGGCAGAGAGAGAGAGGGAACAGGACCAATGATCAGTTTAAAAGAGTGGTGGCCGAGAGAGAGAGAGAGAGAGCAGGACCAATGATCAGTTTAAAAGAGTGGTGGCAGAGAGAGAGAGGGAACAGGACCAATGATCAGTTTAAAAGAGTGGTGGCAGAGAGAGAGAGGGAACAGGACCAATGATCAGTTCAAAAGAGTGGTGGCCGAGAGAGAGAGAGAGAGAGCAGGACCAATGATCAGTTTAAAAGAGTGGTGGCAGAGAGAGAGAGAGAGAGAGAGCAGGACCAATGATCAGTTTAAAAGAGTGGTGGCAGAGAGAGAGAGGGAACAGGACCAATGATCAGTTTAAAAGAGTGGTGGCAGAGAGAGAGAGAGAGAGAGAGCAGGACCAATGATCAGTTTAAAAGAGTGGTGGCAGAGAGAGAGAGAGATAGAGAGAGAGAGAGTAGGACCAATGATCAGTTTAAAAGAGTGGTGGCAGAGAGAGAGAGAGAGAGAGAGCAGGACCAATGATCAGTTCAAAAGAGTGGTGGCCGAGAGAGAGAGAGGGAACAGGACCAATGATCAGTTTAAAAGGGTGGTGGCCGAGAGAGAGAGAGAGAGAGAGAGCAGGACCAATGATCAGTTTAAAAGAGTGGTGGCAGAGAGAGAGAGAGAGAGAGAGCAGGACCAATGATCAGTTTAAAAGAGTGGTGGCCGAGAGAGAGAGAGGGAACAGGACCAATGATCAGTTTAAAAGAGTGGTGGCAGAGAGAGAGAGGGAACAGGACCAATGATCAGTTTAAAAGAGTGGTGGCAGAGAGAGAGAGAGAGAGAGAGCAGGACCAATGATCAGTTTAAAAGAGTGGTGGCAGAGAGAGAGAGAGATAGAGAGAGAGAGAGTAGGACCAATGATCAGTTTAAAAGAGTGGTGGCAGAGAGAGAGAGAGAGAGAGAGCAGGACCAATGATCAGTTTAAAAGAGTGGTGGCAGAGAGAGAGAGAGAGAGAGAGAGAGAGAGTAGGACCAATGATCAGTTTAAAAGAGTGGTGGCAGAGAGAGAGAGGGAACAGGACCAATGATCAGTTCAAAAGAGTGGTGGCCGAGAGAGAGAGAGAGAGAGCAGGACCAATGATCAGTTTAAAAGAGTGGTGGCAGAGAGAGAGAGGGAACAGGACCAATGATCAGTTTAAAAGAGTGGTGGCCGAGAGAGAGAGAGAGAGAGCAGGACCAATGATCAGTTTAAAAGAGTGGTGGCCGAGAGAGAGAGGGAACAGGACCAATGATCAGTTCAAAAGAGTGGTGGCCGAGAGAGAGAGAGAGAGAGCAGGACCAATGATCAGTTTAAAAGAGTGGTGGCAGAGAGAGAGAGGGAACAGGACCAATGATCAGTTTAAAAGAGTGGTGGCCGAGAGAGAGAGAGAGAGAGAGAGCAGGACCAATGATCAGTTTAAAAGAGTGGTGGCAGAGAGAGAGAGAGAGAGAGAGAGCAGGACCAATGATCAGTTTAAAAGAGTGGTGGCCGAGAGAGAGAGAGTGGGAGAAGGACCAATGATCAGTTTAAAAGCGTGGTGGCCGAGAGAGAGAGAGAGAGAGCAGGACCAATGATCAGTTTAAAAGAGTGGTGGACGAGAGAGAGAGAGAGAGCAGGACCAATGATCAGTTTAAAAGAGTGGTGGACGAGAGAGAGAGAGAGAGCAGGAACAATGATCAGTTTAAAAGAGTGGTGGCCGAGAGAGAGAGAGAGAGAGCAGGACCAATGATCAGTTTAAAAGAGTGGTGGACGAGAGAGAGAGAGAGAGCAGGAACAATGATCAGTTTAAAAGAGTGGTGGCCGAGAGAGAGAGAGAGAGAGCAGGACCAATGATCAGTTTAAAAGAGTGGTGGACGAGAGAGAGAGAGAGAGCAGGACCAATGATCAGTTTAAAAGAGTGGTGGCAGAGAGAGAGAGGGAACAGGACCAATGATCAGTTTAAAAGAGTGGTGGCCGAGAGAGAGAGAGAGAGAGCAGGACCAATGATCAGTTTAAAAGAGTGGTGGCAGAGAGAGAGAGAGAGAGAGTAGGACCAATGATCAGTTTAAAAGAGTGGTGGCAGAGAGAGAGAGGGAACAGGACCAATGATCAGTTTAAAAGAGTGGTGGCAGAGAGAGAGAGAGAGAGAACAGGACCAATGATCAGTTTAAAAGAGTGGTGGCCGAGAGAGAGAGAGAGAGAGAGCAGGACCAATGATCAGTTTAAAAGAGTGGTGGCAGAGAGAGAGAGGGAACAGGACCAATGATCAGTTTAAAAGAGTGGTGGCAGAGAGAGAGAGAGCAGGACCAATGATCAGTTTAAAAGAGTGGTGGCAGAGAGAGAGAGAGAGAGAGAGTAGGACCAATGATCAGTTTAAAAGAGTGGTGGCAGAGAGAGAGAGGGAACAGGAACAATGATCTGTTTAAAAGAGTGGTGGCCGAGAGAGAGAGAGAGGGAACAGGACCAATGATCAGTTTAAAAGAGTGGTGGCCGAGAGAGAGAGAGAGAGAGCAGGACCAATGATCAGTTTAAAAGAGTGCTGGCAGAGAGAGAGAGAGAGAGAGAGCAGGACCAATGATCAGTTTAAAAGAGTGGTGGCAGAGAGAGAGAGGGAACAGGACCAACGATCAGTTTAAAAGAGTGGTGGCCGAGAGAGAGAGAGAGCAGGACCAATGATCAGTTTAAAAGAGTGGTGGAAGAGAGAGAGAGAGAGAGAGTAGGACCAATGATCAGTTTAAAAGAGTGGTGGCAGAGAGAGAGAGAGAGAGAGAGAGAGAGAGTAGGACCAACGATCAGTTTAAAAGAGTGGTGGCCGAGAGAGAGAGAGAGCAGGACCAATGATCAGTTTAAAAGAGTGGTGGAAGAGAGAGAGAGAGAGAGAGAGAGAGTAGGACCAATGATCAGTTTAAAAGAGTGGTGGCAGAGAGAGAGAGAGAGAGAGAGAGAGAGAGTAGGACCAACGATCGGTTTAAAAGAGTGGTGGCCGAGAGAGAGAGAGAGCAGGACCAATGATCAGTTTAAAAGAGTGGTGGAAGAGAGAGAGAGAGAGAGAGAGAGAGTAGGACCAATGATCAGTTTAAAAGAGTGGTGGCAGAGAGAGAGAGGGAACAGGAACAATGATCAGTTTAAAAGAGTGGTGGCCGAGAGAGAGAGAGAGAGAGAGAGCAGGACCAATGATCAGTTTAAAAGAGTGGTGGCAGAGAGAGAGAGAGAGAGAGAGCAGGACCAATGATCAGTTTAAAAGAGTGGTGGCAGAGAGAGAGAGGGAACAGGACCCATGATCAGTTTAAAAGAGTGGTGGCCGAGAGAGAGAGAGAGAGAGAGCAGGACCAATGATCAGTTTAAAAGAGTGGTGGCAGAGAGAGAGAGGGAGAGAGAGAGAACAGGACCAACGATCAGTTTAAAAGAGTGGTGGCAGAGAGAGAGAGAGAGAGCAGGACCAATGATCAGTTGAAAAGAGTGGTGGCAGAGAGAGAGAGAGAGAGAGAGAGAACAGGACCAACGATCAGTTTAAAAGAGTGGTGGCAGAGAGTGAGAGAGAGCAGGACCAATGATCAGTTTAAAAGAGTGGTGGCAGAGAGAGAGAGAGAACAGGACCAACGATCAGTTTAAAAGAGTGGTGGCAGAGAGAGAGAGAGAGAGAGCAGGACCAATGATCAGTTTCAAAGAGTGGTGGCAGAGAGAGAGAGAGAGAGAGAGAACAGGACCAACGATCAGTTTAAAAGAGTGGTGGCAGAGAGAGAGAGAGAGAGCAGGACCAATGATCAGTTTAAAAGAGTGGTGGCAGAGAGAGAGAGAGAGAGAGAGAACAGGACCAACGATCAGTTTAAAAGAGTGGTGGCAGAGAGTGAGAGAGAGCAGGACCAATGATCAGTTTATAAGAGTGGTGGCAGAGAGAGAGAGAGAGAGAACAGGACCAACGATCAGTTTAAAAGAGTGTTGGCAGAGAGAGAGAGAGAACAGGACCAATGATCAGTTTAAAAGAGTGGTGGCAGAGAGAGAGAGAGAGAGAGAGTAGGACCAATGATCAGTTTAAAAGAGTGGTGGCAGAGAGAGAGAGAGCGAGAGAGTAGGACCAATGATCAGTTTAAAAGAGTGGTGGCAGAGAGAGAGAGGGAACAGGACCAATGATCAGTTTAAAAGAGTGGTGGCAGAGAGAGAGAGGGAACAGGACCAATGATCAGTTTAAAAGAGTGGTGGCCGAGAGAGAGAGAGAGAGAGTAGGACCAATGATCAGTTTAAAAGAGTGGTGGCAGAGAGAGAGAGGGAACAGGACCAATGATCAGTTTAAAAGAGTGGTGGCAGAGAGAGAGAGAGAGAGAGAGTAGGACCAATGATCAGTTTAAAAGAGTGGTGGCAGAGAGAGAGAGAGAGAGAGAGCAGGACCAATGATCAGTTTAAAAGAGTGGTGGCCGCGAGAGAGAGAGAGAGAGCAGGACCAATGATCAGTTTAAAAGAGTGGTGGCAGAGAGAGAGAGGGAACAGGACCCATGATCAGTTTAAAAGAGTGGTGGACGAGAGCGAGAGAGAGAGAGCAGGACCAATGATCAGTTTAAAAGAGTGGTGGCAGAGAGAGAGAGGGAACAGGACCAATGATCAGTTTAAAAGAGTGGTGGCCGAGAGAGAGATAGAGAGAGCAGGACCAATGATCAGTTTAAAAGAGTGGTGGCAGAGAGAGAGAGGGAACAGGACCAATGATCAGTTTAAAAGAGTGGTGGCAGAGAGAGAGAGAGAGAGAGTAGGACCAATGATCAGTTTAAAAGAGTGGTGGCAGAGAGAGAGAGGGAACAGGACCAACGATCAGTTTAAAAGAGTGGTGGCAGAGAGAGAGAGAGAGAGAACAGGACCAATGATCAGTTTAAAAGAGTGGTGGCCGAGAGAGAGAGAGAGAGAGCAGGACCAATGATCAGTTTAAAAGAGTGGTGGCAGAGAGAGAGAGAGAGAGAGCAGGACCAATGATCAGTTTAAAAGAGTGGTGGCAGAGAGAGAGAGGGAACAGGACCAATGATCAGTTTAAAAGAGTGGTGGCAGAGAGAGAGAGAGAGAGAACAGGACCAATGATCAGTTTAAAAGAGTGGTGGCAGAGAGAGAGAGAGAGAGACAGGACCAATGATCAGTTAAAAGAGTGGTGGCAGAGAGAGAGAGAGAGAGAGCAGGACCAATGATCAGTTTAAAAGAGTGGTGGCAGAGAGAGAGAGAGAGAGTAGGACCAATGATCAGTTTAAAAGAGTGGTGGCAGAGAGAGAGAGAGAGAGAACAGGACCAATGATCAGTTTAAAAGAGTGGTGGCAGAGAGAGAGAGAGAGAGAACAGGACCAATGATCAGTTTAAAAGAGTGGTGGCAGAGAGAGAGAGAGAGAGAACAGGACCAATGATCAGTTAAAAGAGTGGTGGCAGAGAGAGAGAGAGAGAGAACAGGACCAATGATCAGTTTAAAAGAGTGGTGGCAGAGAGAGAGAGAGAGAGAACAGGACCAATGATCAGTTTAAAAGAGTGGTGGCAGAGAGAGAGAGAGAGAGAACAGGACCAATGATCAGTTTAAAAGAGTGGTGGCAGAGAGAGAGAGAGAGAGAGCAGGACCAATGATCAGTTTAAAAGAGTGGTGGCAGAGAGAGAGAGGGAACAGGACCAATGATCAGTTTAAAAGAGTGGTGGCAGAGAGAGAGAGAGAGAGAACAGGACCAATGATCAGTTTAAAAGAGTGGTGGCAGAGAGAGAGAGAGAGAGAACAGGACCAATGATCAGTTTAAAAGAGTGGTGGCAGAGAGAGAGAGAGAGAGCAGGACCAATGATCAGTTTAAAAGAGTGGTGGCAGAGAGAGAGAGAGAGAGTAGGACCAATGATCAGTTTAAAAGAGTGGTGGCAGAGAGAGAGAGAGCAGGACCAATGATCAGTTTAAAAGTGTGGTGCAGAGAGAGAGAGAGCAGGACCAATGATCAGTTTAAAAGAGTGGTGGCAGAGAGAGAGAGAGAGAGAGAGAGAGAGTAGGACCAATGATCAGTTTAAAAGAGTGGTGGCAGAGAGAGAGAGGGAACAGGAACAATGATCTGTTTAAAAGAGTGGTGGCCGAGAGAGAGAGAGAGAGAGCAGGACCAATGATCAGTTTAAAAGAGTGGTGGCAGAGAGAGAGAGGGAACAGGACCAATGATCAGTTTAAAAGAGTGGTGGCCGAGAGAGAGAGAGAGAGAGAGAGCAGGACCAATGATCAGTTTAAAAGAGTGGTGGCAGAGAGAGAGAGAGAGAGAGAGTAGGACCAATGATCAGTTTAAAAGAGTGGTGGCAGAGAGAGAGAGAGGGAGAGAGTAGGACCAATGATCAGTTTAAAAGAGTGGTGGCAGAGAGAGAGAGAGGGAGAGAGTAGGACCAATGATCAGTTTAAAAGAGTGGTGGCCGAGAGAGAGAGAGAGCAGGACCAATGATCAGTTTAAAAGAGTGGTGGCAGAGAGAGAGAGAGGGAGAGAGTAGGACCAATGATCAGTTTAAAAGAGTGGTGGCCGAGAGAGAGAGGGAACAGGACCAATGATCAGTTTAAAAGAGTGGTGGCTGAGAGAGAGAGAGAGAGAGCAGGACCAATGATCAGTTTAAAAGAGTGGTGGCAGAGAGAGAGAGAGCAGGACCAATGATCAGTTTAAAAGAGTGGTGGCAGAGAGAGAGAGGGAACAGGACCAATGATCAGTTTAAAAGAGTGGTGGCCGAGAGAGAGAGAGAGCAGGACCAATGATCAGTTTAAAAGAGTGGTGGCAGAGAGAGAGAGGGAACAGGACCAATGATCAGTTTAAAAGAGTGGTGGCTGAGAGAGAGAGAGAGAGAGCAGGACCAATGATCAGTTTAAAAGAGTGGTGGCAGAGAGAGAGAGAGAGAGAGAGAGCAGGACCAATGATCAGTTTAAAAGAGTGGTGGCAGAGAGAGAGAGAGAGAGAGAGCAGGACCAATGATCAGTTTAAAAGAGTGGTGGCAGAGAGAGAGAGAGAGCAGGACCAATGATCAGTTTAAAAGAGTGGTGGCAGAGAGAGAGAGAGAGAGAGAGCAGGACCAATGATCAGTTTAAAAGAGTGGTGGCAGAGAGAGAGAGAGAGAGAGAGAGCAGGACCAATGATCAGTTTAAAAGAGTGGTGGCAGAGAGAGAGAGGGAACAGGACCAATGATCAGTTTAAAAGAGTGGTGGCAGAGAGAGAGAGAGAGAGAGAGCAGGACCAATGATCAGTTTAAAAGAGTGGTGGCAGAGAGAGAGAGAGAGAGAGAGAGCAGGACCAATGATCAGTTTAAAAGAGTGGTGGCAGAGAGAGAGAGGGAACAGGACCAATGATCAGTTTAAAAGAGTGGTGGCAGAGAGAGAGAGAGAGAGAGAGAGCAGGACCAATGATCAGTTTAAAAGAGTGGTGGCAGAGAGAGAGAGGGAACAGGACCAATGATCAGTTTAAAAGAGTGGTGGCAGAGAGAGAGAGAGAGAGAGAGCAGGACCAATGATCAGTTTAAAAGAGTGGTGGCAGAGAGAGAGAGAGAGAGAGCAGGACCAATGATCAGTTTAAAAGAGTGGTGGCAGAGAGAGAGAGAGAGAGAGAGAGCAGGACCAATGATCAGTTTAAAAGAGTGGTGGCAGAGAGAGAGAGGGACAGGACCAATGATCAGTTTAAAAGAGTGGTGGCAGAGAGAGAGAGAGAGAGAGAGCAGGACCAATGATCAGTTTAAAAGAGTGGTGGCAGAGAGAGAGAGGAACAGGACCAATGATCAGTTTAAAAGAGTGGTGGCAGAGAGAGAGAGAGAGAAACAGGACCAATGATCAGTTTAAAAGAGTGGTGGCAGAGAGAGAGAGGGAACAGGACCAATGATCAGTTTAAAAGAGTGGTGGCAGAGAGAGAGAGAGAGAGAGTAGGACCAATGATCAGTTTAAAAGAGTGGTGGCAGAGAGAGAGAGGGAACAGGAACAATGATCAGTTTAAAAGAGTGGTGGCAGAGAGAGAGAGAGAGAGAGAGAGAGTAGGACCAATGATCAGTTTAAAAGAGTGGTGGCAGAGAGAGAGAGGGAACAGGACCCATGATCAGTTTAAAAGAGTGGTGGCAGAGAGAGAGAGAGAGAGAACAGGACCAATGATCAGTTTAAAAGAGTGGTGGCAGAGAGAGAGAGGGAACAGGACCAATGATCAGTTTAAAAGAGTGGTGGCAGAGAGAGAGAGAGAGAGAACAGGACCAATGATCAGTTTAAAAGAGTGGTG
The DNA here is from genome assembly GCF_036365525.1 of Heterodontus francisci. Classification (NCBI taxonomy): domain Eukaryota; kingdom Metazoa; phylum Chordata; class Chondrichthyes; order Heterodontiformes; family Heterodontidae; genus Heterodontus; species Heterodontus francisci. The sequence continues at coordinate 130,420,439 of NC_090375.1, read as the reverse complement.
GCCGAGAGAGAGAGAGAGAGAGAGAGCAGGACCAATGATCAGTTTAAAAGAGTGGTGGCAGAGAGAGAGAGGGAACAGGACCAATGATCAGTTTAAAAGAGTGGTGGCAGAGAGAGAGAGAGAGAGAACAGGACCAATGATCAGTTTAAAAGAGTGGTGGCAGAGAGAGAGAGGGAACAGGACCAATGATCAGTTTAAAAGAGTGGTGGCAGAGAGAGAGAGAGAGAGAACAGGACCAATGATCAGTTTAAAAGAGTGGTGGCAGAGAGAGAGAGGGAACAGGACCAATGATCAGTTTAAAAGAGTGGTGGCAGAGAGAGAGAGAGAGAGAACAGGACCAATGATCAGTTTAAAAGAGTGGTGGCCGAGAGAGAGAGAGAGAGAGCAGGACCAATGATCAGTTTAAAAGAGTGGTGGCAGAGAGAGAGAGAGAGAGAGAGCAGGACCAATGATCAGTTTAAAAGAGTGGTGGCAGAGAGAGAGAGAGAGAGAGAGAGTAGGACCAATGATCAGTTTAAAAGAGTGGTGGCAGAGAGAGAGAGAGAGAGAGAGAGAGAGTAGGACAATGATCAGTTTAAAAGAGTGGTGGCCGAGAGAGAGAGAGAGAGAGCAGGACCAATGATCAGTTTAAAAGAGTGGTGGCAGAGAGAGAGAGGGAACAGGACCAACGATCAGTTTAAAAGAGTGGTGGCAGAGAGAGAGAGGAACAGGACCAACGATCAGTTTAAAAGAGTGGTGGCAGAGAGAGAGAGAGAGAGAGAGAGCAGGACCAATGATCATTTTAAAAGAGTGGTGGCAGAGAGAGA
>NC_090375.1:130360323-130367863 GCF_036365525.1 Heterodontus francisci | reverse complement strand
TAGCAGGACCAATGATCAGTTTAAAAGAGTGGTGTCAGAGAGAGAGAGAGAGAGCAGGACCAATGATCAGTTTAAAAGAGTGGTGGCAGAGAGAGAGAGAGAGAGAGAGAGCAGGACCAATGATCAGTTTAAAAGAGTGGTGTCAGAGAGAGAGAGAGAGAGCAGGACCAATGATCAGTTTAAAAGAGTGGTGGCAGAGAGAGAGAGAGAGAGAGAGAGCAGGACCAATGATCAGTTTAAAAGAGTGGTGGCAGAGAGAGAGAGAGAACAGGACCAATGGTCAGTTTAAAAGAGTGGTGTCAGAGAGAGAGAGAGAGAGCAGGACCAATGATCAGTTTAAAAGAGTGGTGGCAGAGAGAGAGAGAGAGAGAGAGAGCAGGACCAATGATCAGTTTAAAAGAGTGGTGGCAGAGAGAGAGAGAGAGAGAGAGAGCAGGACCAATGATCAGTTTAAAAGAGTGGTGGCAGAGAGAGAGAGAGAGAGAGAGCAGGACCAATGATCAGTTTAAAAGAGTGGTGGCAGAGAGAGAGAGAGAGAACAGGACCAATGATCAGTTTAAAAGAGTGGTGGCAGAGAGAGAGAGAGAGAGAGAGCAGGACCAATGATCAGTTTAAAAGAGTGGTGGCAGAGAGAGAGAGAGAGAGCAGGACCAATGATCAGTTTAAAAGAGTGGTGGCAGAGAGAGAGAGGGAACAGGACCAATGATCAGTTTAAAAGAGTGGTGGCAGAGAGAGAGAGAGAGAGAGAGCAGGACCAATGATCAGTTTAAAAGAGTGGTGGCAGAGAGAGAGAGGGAACAGGACCAATGATCAGTTTAAAAGAGTGGTGGCAGAGAGAGAGAGAGAGAGAGAGCAGGACCAATGATCAGTTTAAAAGAGTGGTGGCAGAGAGAGAGAGAGAGAGAGAGAGCAGGACCAATGATCAGTTTAAAAGAGTGGTGGCAGAGAGAGAGAGGGAACAGGACCAATGATCAGTTTAAAAGAGTGGTGGCAGAGAGAGAGAGAGAGAGAGCAGGACCAATGATCAGTTTAAAAGAGTGGTGGCAGAGAGAGAGAGGGAACAGGACCAATGATCAGTTTAAAAGAGTGGTGGCAGAGAGATAGAGGGAACAGGACCAATGATCAGTTTAAAAGAGTGGTGGCAGAGAGAGAGAGAGGGAACAGGACCAATGATCAGTTTAAAAGAGTGGTGGCAGAGAGAGAGAGAGCAGGACCAATGATCAGTTTAAAAGAGTGGTGGCAGAGAGAGAGAGAGAGAGAGCAGGACCAATGATCAGTTTAAAAGAGTGGTGGCAGAGAGAGAGAGAGAGAGAGCAGGACCAATGATCAGTTTAAAAGAGTGGTGGCAGAGAGAGAGAGGGAACAGGACCAATGATCAGTTTAAAAGAGTGGTGGCAGAGAGAGAGAGGGAACAGGACCAATGATCAGTTTAAAAGAGTGGTGGCAGAGAGAGAGAGAGCAGGACCAATGATCAGTTTAAAAGAGTGGTGGCAGAGAGAGAGAGAGAGAGAGAGAGAGTAGGACCAATGATCAGTTTAAAAGAGTGGTGGCAGAGAGAGAGAGAGAGAGAGAGAGAGAGAGAGTAGGACCAATGATCAGTTTAAAAGAGTGGTGGCCGAGAGAGAGAGAGAGAGAGCAGGACCAATGATCAGTTTAAAAGAGTGGTGGCAGAGAGAGAGAGGGAACAGGAACAATGATCAGTTTAAAAGAGTGGTGGCCGAGAGAGAGAGAGAGAGAGAGAGCAGGACCAATGATCAGTTTAAAAGAGTGGTGGCAGAGAGAGAGAGGGAACAGGAACAATGATCAGTTTAAAAGAGTGGTGGCCGAGAGAGAGAGAGAGAGAGCAGGACCAATGATCAGTTTAAAAGAGTGGTGGCAGAGAGAGAGAGGGAACAGGACCAATGATCAGTTTAAAAGAGTGGTGGCCGAGAGAGAGAGAGAGAGAGAGAGCAGGACCAATGATCAGTTTAAAAGAGTGGTGGCAGAGAGAGAGAGGGAACAGGACCAATGATCAGTTTAAAAGAGTGGTGGCCGAGAGAGAGAGAGAGAGAGAGCAGGACCAATGATCAGTTTAAAAGAGTGGTGGCAGAGAGAGAGAGGGAACAGGACCAATGATCAGTTTAAAAGAGTGGTGGCCGAGAGAGAGAGAGAGAGAGCAGGACCAATGATCAGTTTAAAAGAGTGGTGGCAGAGAGAGAGAGGGAACAGGACCAATGATCATTTTAAAAGAGTGGTGGCAGAGAGAGAGAGAGAGCAGGACCAATGATCATTTTAAAAGAGTGGTGGCAGAGAGAGAGAGGGAACAGAACCAATGATCAGTTTAAAAGAGTGGTGGCAGAGAGAGAGAGAGAGAGAGAGCAGGACCAATGATCAGTTTAAAAGAGTGGTGGCAGAGAGAGAGAGAGCAGCAGGACAAATGATCAGTTTAAAAGAGTGGTGGCAGAGAGAGAGAGAGAGCAGGACCAATGATCAGTTTAAAAGAGTGGTGGCAGAGAGAGAGAGAGAGCAGGACAAATGATCAGTTTAAAAGAGTGGTGGCAGAGAGAGAGAGAGAGAGCAGGACCAATGATCAGTTTAAAAGTGCGATGGCAGAGAGAGAGAGAGAGAGACAGAACAGGACCAATGATCATTTTAAAAGAGTGGTGTCAGAGAGAGAGAGAGAGAGAACAGGACCAATGATCAGTTTAAAAGAGTGGTGTCAGAGAGAGAGAGAGAGAGAGAGAGAGAAAGCAGGACCAATGATCAGTTTAAAAGAGTGGTGTCAGAGAGAGAGAGAGGAGAGAACAGGACCAATGATCAGTTTAAAAGAGTGGTGTCAGAGAGAGAGAGAGAGAGAGAGAGAGAAAGCAGGACCAATGATCAGTTTAAAAGAGTGGTGGCAGAGAGAGAGAGAGAGAGAGAGAGCAGGACCAATGATCAGTTTCAAAGCGCGTGGCAGAGAGAGAGAGAGAACAGGACCAATGGTCAGTTTAAAAGAGTGGTGTCAGAGAGAGAGAGAGAGAGAACAGGACCAATGATCAGTTTAAAAGAGTGGTGTCAGAGAGAGAGAGAGAGAGAGAGAGAAAGCAGGACCAATGATCAGTTTAAAAGAGTGGTGGCAGAGAGAGAGAGAGAGAGAGAGAGCAGGACCAATGATCAGTTTCAAAGCGCGTGGCAGAGAGAGAGAGAGAGCAGGACTAATGATCAGTTTAAAGAGAGTGGTGGCAGAGACAGAGAGAGAGAGAGAGAGAGCAGGACCAATGATCAGTTTAAAAGAGTGGTGGCAGATAGACAGAGAGAGAGACAGAGAGAGCAGGACCAATGATCAGTTTAAAAGAGTGGTGGCAGAGAGAGAGAGAGAGAGCAGGACCAATGATCAGTTTAAAAGAGTGGTGGCAGAGAGAGAGAGAGAGAGCAGGACCAATGATCAGTTTAAAAGAGTGGTGGCAGAGAGAGAGAGAGAGAGAGAACAGGACCAACGATCAGTTTCAAAGAGCGGTGGCAGAGACAGAGAGAGAGCAGGACCAATGATCAGTTTAAAAGAGTGGTGGCAGAGAGAGAGAGAGAGAGAGAGAGCAGGACCAATGATCAGTTTCAAAGAGTGGTGGCAGAGAGAGAGAGAGAGCAGGACCAATGATCAGTTTCAAAGAGTGGTGGCAGAGAGAGAGAGAGAGCAGGACCAATGATCAGTTTAAAAGAGTGGTGGCAGAGAGTGAGAGAGAGCAGGACCAATGATCAGTTTAAAAGAGTGGTGGCAGAGAGTGAGAGAGAGCAGGACCAATGATCAGTTTAAAAGAGTGGGGGCAGAGAGTGAGAGAGAGCAGGACCAATGATCAGTTTAAAAGAGTGGTGGCAGAGAGAGAGAGAGAGAGAGAGAGAACAGGACCAACGATCAGTTTAAAAGAGTGGTGGCAGAGAATGAGAGAGAGCAGGACCAATGATCAGTTTATCAGAGTGGTGGCAGAGAGAGAGAGAGAGAGAACAGGACCAACGATCAGTTTAAAAGAGTGGTGGCAGAGAGAGAGAGAGAGAACAGGACCAATGATCAGTTTAAAAGAGTGGTGGCAGAGAGAGAGAGAGAGAGAGAGTAGGACCAATGATCAGTTTAAAAGAGTGGTGGCAGAGAGAGAGAGAGAGAGAGAGTAGGACCAATGATCAGTTTAAAAGAGTGGTGGCAGAGAGAGAGAGAGAGAGAGAGTAGGACCAATGATCAGTTTAAAAGTGTGGTGGCAGAGAGAGAGAGAGAGAGAGAGTAAGACCAATGATCATTTTAAAAGAGTGGTGGCAGAGAGAGAGAGGGAACAGAACCAATGATCAGTTTAAAAGAGCGATGGCAGAGAGAGAGAGAGAGAGAGAGAACAGGACCAATGATCAGTTTAAAAGAGTGGTGGCAGAGAGAGAGAGAGAGCAGGACCAATGATCAGTTTAAAAGAGTGGTGGCAGAGAGAGAGAGAGAGCAGGACCAATGATCAGTTTAAAAGAGTGGTGGCAGAGAGAGAGAGAGAGAGAGAGTAGGACCAATGATCAGTTTAAAAGAGTGGTGGCAGAGAGAGAGAGAGAGAGAGAGTAGGACCAATGATCAGTTTAAAAGTGTGGTGGCAGAGAGAGAGAGAGAGAGAGAGTAGGACCAATGATCATTTTAAAAGAGTGGTGGCAGAGAGAGAGAGGGAACAGAACCAATGATCAGTTTAAAAGAGCGATGGCAGAGAGAGAGAGAGAGAGAGAGAACAGGACCAATGATCAGTTTAAAAGAGTGGTGGCAGAGAGAGAGAGAGAGCAGGACCAATGATCAGTTTAAAAGAGTGGTGGCAGAGAGAGAGAGAGAGCAGGACCAATGATCAGTTTAAAAGTGCGATGGCAGAGAGAGAGAGAGACAGACAGAACAGGACCAATGATCAGTTTAAAAGAGTGGTGGCAGAGAGAGAGAGAGAGCAGGACCAATGATCAGTTTAAAAGAGTGGTGGCAGAGAGAGAGAGAGAACAGGACCAATGATCAGTTTAAAAGAGTGGTGGCAGAGAGAGAGAGAGAGCAGGACCAATGATCAGTTTAAAAGAGTGGTGGCAGAGAGAGAGAGAGAGCAGGACCAATGATCAGTTTAAAAGTGCGATGGCAGAGAGAGAGAGAGAGCAGGACCAATGATCATTTTAAAAGAGTGGTGTCAGAGAGAGAGAGAGAACAGGACCAATGGTCAGTTTAAAAGAGTGGTGTCAGAGAGAGAGAGAGAGAGCAGGACCAATGATCAGTTTAAAAGAGTGGTGGCAGAGAGAGAGAGAGAGAGAGAGAGCAGGACCAATGATCAGTTTAAAAGAGTGGTGGCAGAGAGAGAGAGAGAGAGAGAGAGCAGGACCAATGATCAGTTTAAAAGAGTGGTGGCAGAGAGAGAGAGGGAACAGGACCAATGATCAGTTTAAAAGAGTGGTGGCCGAGAGAGAGAGAGAGAGAGAGCAGGACCAATGATCAGTTTAAAAGAGTGGTGGCAGAGAGAAAGAGAGAGAGAGAGAGCAGGACCAATGATCAGTTTAAAAGAGTGGTGGCAGAGAGAGAGAGGGAACAGGACAATTGATCAGTTTAAAAGAGTTGTGGCAGAGAGAGAGAGAGAGAGAACAGGACCAATGATCAGTTTAAAAGAGTGGTGGCCGAGAGAGAGAGAGAGAGAGCAGGACCAATGATCAGTTTAAAAGAGTGGTGGCAGAGAGAGAGAGGGAACAGGACCAATGATCAGTTTAAAAGAGTGGTGGCAGAGAGAGAGAGAGAGAGAGCAGGACCAATGATCAGTTTAAAAGAGTGGTGGCAGAGAGAGAGAGAGAGAGAGCAGGACCAATGATCAGTTTAAAAGAGTGGTGGCAGAGAGAGAGAGGGAACAGGACCAATGATCAGTTTAAAAGAGTGGTGGCAGAGAGAGAGAGAGAGCAGGACCAATGATCAGTTTAAAAGAGTGGTGGCAGAGAGAGAGAGAGAGAGAGAGAGGGAACAGGACCAATGATCAGTTTAAAAGAGTGGTGGCAGAGAGAGAGAGAGAGAGAGAGAGAGAGTAGGACCAATGATCAGTTTAAAAGAGTGGTGGCAGAGAGAGAGAGAGAGAGAGAGAGAGAGAGAGTAGGACCAATGATCAGTTTAAAAGAGTGGTGGCAGAGAGAGAGAGAGCAGGACCAATGATCAGTTTAAAAGAGTGGTGGCAGAGAGAGAGAGAGAGAGAGAGAGAGAGTAGGACCAATGATCAGTTTAAAAGAGTGGTGGCAGAGAGAGAGAGAGAGAGAGAGAGAGAGTAGGACCAATGATCAGTTTAAAAGAGTGGTGGCAGAGAGAGAGAGAGAGAGAGAGAGTAGGACCAATGATCAGTTTAAAAGAGTGGTGGCAGAGAGAGAGAGGGAACAGGAACAATGATCAGTTTAAAAGAGTGGTGGCCGAGAGAGAGAGAGAGAGAGCAGGACCAATGATCAGTTTAAAAGAGTGGTGGCAGAGAGAGAGAGAGGGAACAGGACCAACGATCAGTTTAAAAGAGTGGTGGCAGAGAGAGAGAGAGAGCAGGACCAATGATCATTTTAAAAGAGTGGTGGCAGAGAGAGAGAGAGAGAGAGAGAACAGGACCAATGATCAGTTTAAAAGAGCGATGGCAGAGAGAGAGAGAGAGAGAGAGAACAGGACCAATGATCAGTTTAAAAGAGTGGTGGCAGAGAGAGAGAGAGAACAGGACCAATGATCAGTTTAAAAGAGTGGTGGCAGAGAGAGAGAGAGAGCAGGACCAATGATCAGTTTAAAAGTGCGATGGCAGAGAGAGAGAGAGAGAGACAGAACAGGACCAATGATCATTTTAAAAGAGTGGTGTCAGAGAGAGAGAGAGAACAGGACCAATGGTCAGTTTAAAAGAGTGGTGTCAGAGAGAGAGAGAGAGAGAACAGGACCAATGATCAGTTTAAAAGAGTGGTGTCAGAGAGAGAGAGAGAGAGAGAGAGAGAAAGCAGGACCAATGATCAGTTTAAAAGAGTGGTGGCAGAGAGAGAGAGAGAGAGAGAGAGAGAGAGCAGGACCAATGATCAGTTTCAAAGCGCGTGGCAGAGAGAGAGAGAGAGCAGGACTAATGATCAGTTTAAAAGAGTGGTGGCAGAGACAGAGAGAGAGAGAGAGAGAGCAGGACCAATGATCAGTTTAAAAGAGTGGTGGCAGAGACAGAGAGAGAGACAGAGAGAGCAGGACCAATGATCAGTTTAAAAGAGTGGTGGCAGAGAGAGAGAGAGAGAGCAGGACCAATGATCAGTTTAAAAGAGTGGTGGCAGAGAGAGAGGGAGAGCAGGACCAATGATCAGTTTAAAAGAGTGGTGTCAGAGAGAGAGAGAGAGAGAGAACAGGACCAACGATCAGTTTCAAAGAGCGGTGTCAGAGAGAGAGAGAGAGAGAACAGGACCAATGATCAGTTTAAAAGAGTGGTGGCAGAGACAGAGAGAGAGAGAGCAGGACCAATGATCAGTTTAAAAGAGTGGTGGCAGAGAGAGAGAGAGAGAGCAGGACCAATGATCAGTTTAAAAGAGTGGTGGCAGAGAGAGAGGGAGAGCAGGACCAATG